>NW_026556939.1:0-29670 GCF_029017545.1 Prosopis cineraria
GGATTGGCTAGATCTATTCTGACCGTCTATAGCTAAAACTTTTAATACATATTTATATTTGTATTTTTATATTCATCAAAATAAAAACTTCTAAAAAATTTAATAATCTACTCATCACCAATTTTGGATAATCTATATATACGTAATTTAAATAGTTTGAATTTAATATTAACTATTTATAATTTTTATAAATTTTTAATCCGAACTATCCCGTGTTTGTCTGAATATTCAATTTATAAAAAATATATAAAAAATTTTAATATTAAGTTAAAATCATCACGATTAATTTGGATTATTTAGATTAATGATGAATGAATTTATTAAAAATTTATATTTTTAATAGATATAAAATAAAAATATAAATTAAAGCTTTTAATATAAACTATTTGGATTATATCTAGACATCTAGATCTCCTCAAAGGTGATGCGTACTTAAGATGAACATTGATGCATGTCCAATAACTCTTATCTCTCTTCTTGGAAATGTGTGAATGTAGAAAAACTAGATCCTCACTCTGTGCTCATCACCTATAAAGTGATTTGGGCCAATCATTTTCTCCTCAAATGCTCTTTGCCATTGATTTAATTTGTTATAAAATATTTTTAATGTTATATTTTCAAATAAAAATATATAAAAAGTATAAAAAATTATTATTAAATCTCGACTGTTTTTTATGCTTCTTGGAGGATAAATGTCATGAGAGTCAGCACCCTTGATGAGATTTGGACAATTCAAGTTTAAGTTTTTTATTTTAGTTTATATTTTATTTAATAAAATATGTAAAAAATATAGAATTCTTTAATAAATTACTTATCAATAATTTGGTCCCGTACATGTTTAATCTAAATGGCCTAATTTAATATTATTTTTTAATAATTTTTACAAATTAACTATATATATATTCTGTACCTATATATAGATATAATTTGAAATATTTAATTTAATATTAAACTTTTTATTACTATTTTTTTAAATTGATTACTTGGATATACTCACGATAGTCTAAATTTAATATTAATTTTTTCATGATTTTATATATTTTTATTTTCTAATACTATAATATTAAACTCTTTAAAAACATAATTTAAAATCAACATCAGGATATTTGAGGGAGAAAATGAAGGGCTTAAATCACTTTTTTTTAGGTGATCAGCCTGCGGTGCGCATCTGCAGATATAAAATCTATGCTTATCTAGGCCTGATAAGTCTTAACTCAGGCATAATTGCTCTATTAGCTAACCTTGATTTACACTTCAAAACAAGCAGTTGAACTTCAATCTGGTGGGTATGTGTCCTTCTGCCTATCAAGTTGTTGATGTTTTAAAAAAAGGCCCCCTCATTCAAAAATAATATATTTCCAATTATTTTAAATTAAATTTAAATTTTAGAACATGCGTTTTATTTGCTTTAAAATGAGAATTTATATAATTTATTTAAATTTTAGGGAAAAGATAACTTTAGTCTATACTTTGCTCACGTTTTGCTATTGATCTCTATACTTTTTTCAATATTGTTTTGGTCCTTATATTTTTATTTTTCATTATTTTAGGTCCTTTCATGAATAAATATAGAGATATAAATAATAAAAAATAAAGTACAGGAATCAAAACACCAAAAAAAAGTACAAGTACTAAGATCAAAACATGAGCAAATTAAAGTACAAGAACTTAAAGTTTTATGTTTTTCCCTAATTTTTAATTAGTATGATTTGTTTTTAAAAAAATAAATATGTAATATTTATATAAAAATTAAATATAATTTTAAAATGAAAAAAATTGAAAAATGAAAATAAATAGATAAAAAGAGTTTATTGGCCAAGCCCTGAGCTCAAACAGTAAGGACAGAGTTTAAAAAATTTGCTGGGACTTCAATATAATATGGCTTTTGGACTTGAGCCCATGTTGACTAGCCATTTATTAGCTCCACTTATGAACACGTTGTGACTTGTCACTTAATGCAATGATACTAAAAACGGATTGTGAAATTTGGATGAATAGCTCACGATCTTACTGGTACATATAACAAATAAACCATGATCGATAAATTAACATGTAGTTAGTTAGCAATACAAAATATTTTGCTTAAATTAATAGAGGAATTTGATGGAGTACGTACAGAAACATCAAAAGGCATACATTATTTAACCATCAATTCGCAAAATGAAAGTTAATACATCTCATGACATGTACATGTATACATGTAGAAAAGACCTCATCATTTTAATATCGACTCAAGAGCTGAGACGTTTCATACGAACCTGCTGATTTAGAAGTTGAACACTGATGAGTTTGATCCCAACTGAATTCTGCTGCCATAGTTGCATTTGAATGCATAAAGAAAGCGGGATCTCTTGGAGGTGGTAATTCAATGGAAAGATTACTAGAGATAAAACAATTTGAGCCATTGTTGGCCTCTCATCTGGATTTTGTTGCACGCACATAATCCAATTTGAATGCATTTTACTGCTTCAGTTTGAGAACAGATTCCATTAGAAAAGTGTCCAACACTTTAACGGTGTTCCGTCATTCCACAGCTTCCACACCTGAAATAATTTTAAGAATTAGATACTCAAATTCATAGCCTTCAATTTCACATTGGCAATAATTTACCTAAGTTACAAGAAAATTGATTATAATATATAGGAGCAGCAATAACATGATTTAATACTTACATTGGTTAAGAGGTATGATTCAAGGGATTTGGCATTCTTCTTGCCACTAAGCAGTTCCAAAATTATAACTCCAAAAAGAAATACATCAGATTTTTTAGAAAATTGTCCCATATAAAATATATTCAGGAGCCATATAATCCACTGTGAAAAAAAAATATATCAGTATGTACAAATATATGGAAAACATACAAGGACCAATTGGGGGACAAATGAGGACTAAAGGAAACTCATTTATAGTGATAAATTGTATATATAAAAGCATATTCACATAGTAAATATAAATAATCTCCTTTGTTTTCTCATGCAATGATTAAGATAAAGTTATTGGGCAAAAAGATTAAGACAACTCGCAAATAGGAAGGAGGGCAACAAGACTTACTATGTTCCCAACAATTCTGTTTGTGCGTTCCTTGGTCTTCATCTATAGAAATCATTCTTGCCATACCAAAATTGATATTTTTGGATTCAGCTTATTATCTAATAAAATGTTGCTAAGTTTGAAATCACGATGAATAACCTTAAGTCGAGAATGTTCATGTAGATAAGAAATTCCTTGTTGCAATTCCTCCAATGATTTTGAAACGCTCAGACCAAGTGAGTAAGCTTGTTTTTTCAGAAGCTATAAATTAATCAAATGATATTATCAAACTAAGTATTAGCAATGAATTTCTAGGAAAATCCATATATAAAGAATGTGCATAAGAACTTTAACATAAGAGAAACAAGCAGGATAGAGTATTTTGTACCAAATAAGAAGAAATCATGCTCTTGTTAGGCACATATTCATAATAAGAATTTTTTCTTGTTCTTCCAAGCAAAATCCCAATAACGTCACTAAATTTCTATGTTGGAGTTTTAGCTATAAGCAAAATTCATTCTTGAATTCTAAATTTCCTTGCACCGAACTTTTTGAGAGTCTCTTGACAAGCAATTTCTCGTCCATCAGGAAGAATGCCCTAAAGACATAATTGAATTATTAGGATTAGGATGTATGATAATTAGTTATTGGTAGTCAGTTTTTGGGCATATTACCTTGTAAACTTCTCCAAATCCTCCTTTTCCTATTTTGTTTTTTCAGAAAACTATAGTGTTGCACCTTCAATGGTAACCAAATTGAATTGCAAGGACTTCAGATTTGAACCTTCTTCCCCAACTGGACCGTATATTTTGACATCAATGTAAGCATACTATAGTTAAAAACTAAACATTGTAAGTTTAAAAGTGAATAAACAATATATTACAGTTTTCTCTGAGAATAGATTGACTGTTGTTCCTTGTTTTTCCTCCTTAGCAAACAGCAACCCACCAAACAAGAAAGTATTACTGAGATGATAACGGGATAATAATCTTGACAACATTACTAGTTTGGTGATCCAGTGCTAGCACTTCACTTCCTCCTGATTACATAAAAACCAATAAACGCGTCTATTGTTATTGAGAGCACAAGACAGTTGATGGTGATAACAAGAAATTAAGGGGAAGGTATATACTACTTTAATGTTTCAAAGCATTTTGTATCTTTTTTAATCAATTGGTGTGCTCCGTTCTTTGGCATTTGGGAAAGAGAAACACCCGAAGTAAATCTAAAGAGCACAATCAGTTTGTTCAACTTAGGAAGTTTCATCCACATACATTATTCTCACGGCAATTGTTATGCTTTGTTCAATTCTATGTATGATCTAGAACTTTATCAATCTCAATATATATAAGCTTGCTACCTCTACATCAGAATGGATTTTTTTTTTCCTTTTTTGGGAGAAATGTGGGGTGGATAAACTAAGATGTAACTTAAATCCTCCACTCTGAAAAAACAAGCAGAACGCAACCTTCACATATCATAAGAATATGTGTTTATAAAATCTATTCTGCATGTATGTGTTATATAAAATCTATTCTGCATGTATATATAATTTAGAATTATATTATTATATAGGCAGCGCGACGGCGCTGTGGCTAGCAGGTTGATTAGGAGGACTTTCTACCAAAACTAGAACCCAAAAAAAAAAAAAAATTAAGATGGAGTAAATCCTTCCACATTATGCTTGTTGCCCTAGGCGGAGAGATCTCAGCCGTCCCTCGCTCAAGCTCTTTAAATGTCTCCACGTGGCTTCCCACCCATTTAAATCTGAAGCGTTCCTAAGTATTTAATCTCAGCCATCTATTATATTAATTTTAAATTATATGCACCCATTGATACACTACATACTTACTTCTTTGATTCTTAATAAGTTAATAGAAGCTGGTTTTTTTTTTTTTGGCCAATAAAATAGAAGCTAGTTGAAAATTATGTTTTGGTTCTAAATTTTTAGACTTTCAATTTTCTTTATCTCTCACATTTATTTTATTTTATTTTATTTTCTCAAACTACTCCTATTTATTTGAATAAGGGTTCCTGTATATGGTTGAACGATGAAGAATAGGATTAGGCAGGTACCTTCCGGGCCCGTTACTGTGGTGGATGGTGGAGAAGATGGCTGTGATGAAACAGGGTGTAGTTATAGAAAGGGTAGCTCTCATATCTAATGTAGCAGCTGGGATTTATAACCCTAACACCATTCTTTCCTTCACAACACAGTGGGATTCCATCATAACATTCTGTAAGCAGGACCTGCAATCATCCTGAGACAGATCGGGACTGCACTGAGCAAAAGCATAGACATCCCCAGATTTGCTTGTTGTATCATTCGATGCTGCGAACCTACGATGAGACTCCCCGGTCGGTGCTTGGCTCTTTACTTTATCCAATTGCACCTCTACATATGCACCAGTGAGTTTTGTGTTGAATTTTGCCGGGTTCCACAAGTATCTTACATCAGAGATGTTGTATTTGTATGTCCCATATATTGGCGATATGAGTATTGAAACATGCAATCGTCATAGATTCCGACAGCCTCCTTCCGATGGGACACCTTGTTGTGGGAGACGGATTGTGGCGTTGTGGAGGCAAGTACGGCAGGGACCTGCTTCACATCCCTCTGCAGAATCCAAGTGCATAACCACCATGTCAGGGCTTTGGCCATAAGAAGAATTGATGAATCCCATATTCAATGTTTGTGTCGTCGGAACATGAAATTAGAAAGAATGGCCTTGAGATTGTGTGGTAGACACTTGCGTTCTTGAAGTTACTTCTCTTGGGTAACAATTGTAATCTCGGAATTCAGGCTGGGCGGTGAGAATAAGAACGTGAGAGGAATGAAATAAAAAGGCCAAAGAAACGATAGGCCATAATGGCACGCAGGATAATAATAGAGTAGTTGAACCATTTTGGGCTATTACTAAAGTTGTTCGCAATACAAGTAATGAGGGTAAAATGATCAGCCATGTAACTGAGGAGCTATATATTTAGCGAACATTAAGTTGGAGTTTGAATAGTCAAATTCCTTGATTAAGTCGTGCTGTAGAAAATAAAATAAAAATATAAAAACCCACTGCATTTTTCCGGAACAGTCATCGACTGAGACGCATGTGGTTGCGGACAAATTAAACGGGACTATTAAACAAAATATATTTATCTTGTGTATACGCCAGTCTCCAGTTTTGACTTGTCCCGCACTTGCTCTGACCACATCCATATGTTGGAATTGGCCGTTCTCAATTAATCGAATTCACACTCAAACTATAGAATTGATTGCAATTCACAAAATTCCATGAACTTATATACAATCTCAAAATAATAGAAAACTGAATGCGAGAGTGTACTTCAATCAATAGTCAAAATGTAATTACAAGATTTCATATGTTGATGGATCGATCTACTGGAATTTTTTCAAATGTAAACATCACAAATTTTCTTATGGTTCTCTTGAAGGGTCAAATAATCAATTTCACACTATGCTTAATTCTAATTCAGAGACAACGGCCCCTATTTATGAACTTAAGTCCGTGATATTTACAGTTTGGTCCATCAACAAATTATAAATATTACTCTAGTCTCTATACTCCATAACAATTACACCCTTAAGCCTTAAAACTTTTCCAAATAGACCACTTTATTTAAGCTTAATGTATAGCCATACATCTTTAATCTTTACATGCATGGCCCATATATTATTTTTTCTCCCAGAGCCTCCATTTGGTTATCCTTTGTACCCTTGTCGTCCTAATATGAAACCTTAGTCCGTGATTTTTAATGTACGGCATTCTAGAAACTTTAATGGAATATTATAATTCATTTTTTTTTAAATACCTTGTCTAATTCACTCCTAACTTAAATCATGACTTTAATTTATTAAAGATATAATAGTAGAATGTTGTAAAAATATTTATCAGTTAATTAATTTTAGCCGACTTGCTTAAGTCCAGAGAGTAGTTTAACAGAGTTCTATTAAAAAAAGAAAGAAATGGGGACAAGCACATAATTGTCAAACTCTGGAGTTGACTTTTCAGTTTTAATATTTTTATGTTTGCTTTAATAAAATTGATTAACTCACTCATAAACTCGTACTAGACACAAACTCAATTAAACTCGCAAGTTTACCTTTGAGTTTATTGTTTTTATATTTTTGTGTCAATTAATTCATAAACTTAGGCTAAATGCAAGCACTAAACTTGTTTAGCTTGTTAACTTTTTTTTTTTGAGTTGAGCAAGTTAAATATAAACAATGAAGAATTTGGTTCATAAAAGTTAAATAATCCAGTGCAAAGAGGGAAAAAAACTTAAAAAGAAAATAAAAATATTTATAAAAAAATACCAAAAATAAGTTTCCCTAGTTGTTTTAAATTTTCTATGTTTTGGATGATAGTTTATCAATGTAAGCATTTAAATTTAATGATTTATATTTTAAATATTTAAATTAAATTACAACCATATTTTATTTTAATTATTTATAATAAATTTTGAATGGTTATTTATTATAAAGGTAAATTCTTACGAGTTTACGATTCGAGTTTACATTTCTGTTATGTGTTTACTTAAACTCACGAATTTAACAACTTTGGACAAGCATATGCTTAACTAAAATAAAATTAAAAAGGAAATTATATGTCAAATAATGAATGATATTAGTAATAACTAAAATATAATAAAGTCACAAATTACTGAAACTAGTAATTATCCCCGGGGTTGCACGAGGCACTAATTCAATCTCCACCGCACAATTAAAAAAATAAAAGTGTTTTGATGACTAATAAAAATTAAAAACATCTTTTTATACATGGGCTGGGTGAATAGATTTGAATATATATATATATATATATATTCACACCAGAATATATTTTAATCAAATTATTGTATAAAAGTGTAGGCTGTACACTAACACAAGGTCAAAGAATGATATATATATATATATATATATAATTACATTGAATTTAGAAAAAATGACAGTAAAATTTCATTAAAATGTATAAATGACAATAAGGTCTCTTAAAATTTAATAATTTCTCTGAAATTCAAGAGTATTTTTATGACATTAATGATTTTAGGTTAAATAAAAATAACAAATCTCGCTTCATTTTTTCAATTATAACCATTGTTTAAGTAATCATGACTTTCGTTTTGTGAATCATAAAAATAAAAAAAATTCACAACCTCATACATGAAATTTCTTTTATGATTTAAAATAGGTTTTGAAAATATTCAATCTCAATTGCAACTTTGTTTAAGCAATTATAACTTTGATTTTGTGAATTGCAAAAATTGAACAAGAAATCACAATTTCTCATGTAAAATTTATTTTATTATTGAAGTCCAAGTTTTGAAAATAACCAATCACAATAAGAATTAAACAAGAAATTGTAACTTGTCACGTGAAATTTCTTTTATCATTTAAGTCTAAATTTTAAAAATAATTAATTATAATTTTTATTTAAGCAATCATAACTTTTATTTTATGAGCAGCAAGAATTGAACAAAAGTGTGAACCCATTATTTTTTTTTTTACTTTAAATAAGAAGTAATTTAATCATTTAACTTAAATTATTAATGTCAACAAGGTATTTAAAAACTTCAGAAGAATTATAACATTTTAAAGGACCTATTTGTTATTTATATATTTTGATGTGATTTTATTATTATTTTTCTTTAAATTGATGAAATGAGCAGAGCAACTAATACCGTTTTAGCAACAAGCAAGATCTCAATGGTAGGCAGTGAAAGCTTTAACGCAGGGGACGTTCGATCTCCATCGCATAATGAGTAATAAATTTAAAATGGTTGATGATTATTTAAAAAATATTTTACAAATATATTTAATTAATGTGACGGCATTTGATGACGTTGGTTTGGAAATGAAGTGCTATTAAAGATTGAGAATGACTTGGCTTAGCGGTTTGGAACTTCACATTGAATGGGTCTGGGCGAAAAGATTGAATATTATATAATTAACAATTTACCATGATCTCAGTTACTTCCTCCATTTTCACATATAAGATATTTTTAACTGAATCATTCAAATTAATAAAAATTAATTATTTAATAAAAATATAATAATATTTTAATTTTACCCCTAATTATTATAAATAAAAAATAAATCTCTTTTTTAAAATAAATTAAATAAAGTACTTATTTTTTTTCTTTTTAATTCAAATAAGGATATAATGATTCATTCATTAAAAAATATATTAATAACCTCTTATATTGAGAAATAAAAAAATTTTAAAAAATTTTTTATATATAGAAACGGAGGGAGTACAAACTAAGGATTTTAATCCCTAGTCATAACTATATTCTAGCAGGCAAACCAGATTCTTAACAAAGAAAATGGATGCTTTCCGGCTAGTTTAACCTGTAAATCTAAAAATGGATATTTTGAATTTTTAAACCCAGTCTTTAAATATATTTTTTTAAAGAAAAAGCTCAAATTTTTCTAAGAATCGTACGAGAAGACCAGTCATTCGCTGGATAAATCTTAGTGCTGGTTGTATATATTGCCTTGAGTTAATTGAGTGGGCATTAAAAAAAACTTTCATCTGTATCCATATAAACACCCATATAAATTCAATAGAAAGCCATCTGACTTAACAATGTTGATGATGATAATGATTTAAGCATATATTTTTTTTAAAAAAATTAATCTTTTAATTTTTAATTTTTAACTCACTTGTAACTTAATCTCTCAACTATGACTCATTGCAACTCAGTTTCTCAACTTTTAACTCACTCATAAATTAACTAAGTCAGTTTCTTAGCAAACCTACCACAGAACATTGGAAAGGAGTCAAACGTATCTTCAGATATCTCAAAGGAATGGCTTGCACCAGTATTATAACTGCAAAGTGGGCAGCATGTCCAATTGTTAGGGGGTTTGTGACTAGCTATTGTGTATATCTTGGCAAATCATTAGTGTCATGGTGCTCTGAAAAACAAAGTGTTATAGCTAGATCAAGCACTGAATTAAAATATAGAGCCTTGGTTAACATTGCTTTCAGAAATTACTTGGATTAATTCTTTACTCTCTGAGCTATGGATTCCAAGAACTTGCACACCTATCATATGGTGTGACACAATGACAGACTCAAAAAAATTTATTAGAGGGGGCAAAATTTATACTAAATATAAATATTAATTATTTTGAAGAAAATATAATTATAAATATTAATAAAAATAATATATAAATAAAATATATGATAATTTTAAAAATATATATTAATGTCATTTGCAACATAAATTTATTTTTATAATAAATATGAGTAAACAATGTTTTTTAATATGTATGCTTGACAATGTTAAAGAGAGTGTGGGGCAATTAATTTTTTTTTGGGGACAATTATAATTTTAAAGAGGGGGCAAGTATAGTTTTAACTAAAAATTAAATAAAATTTTTATTTTTCTAGTGGGGGCAATTGCCCCCTCTATCCCTAATGTAGATACATCCCTGGTGTGACAACATCAGTACAACAACATTGGCTAAAAAAACTCAGTATATCATGCTAAAACAAAGCATATTGAGATAGATGTTCATTATATGAGAGATCAAGTTCTTGCAAGAAAATTATAGATCAACGATGTTCCATCAAAAGAACATAATACTGATTTATTTACAAAACCATTGTATCATTCTCATATCATATATATGAGGAGCAAATTCAATGTCATTGACATATCCTCTCGGTTTGAGGGGAGGAGTTAAGAATAAGGCCCATATTCTATACAAGTCCAATGCCAATTGCAATTCATATGATCAGTCTAAACCTAAGTCTATTATTTTAGAAGATACTAGAAGATATTGAAGTAAATATTTTATTTGTTCTTATCCTTTATAGCAGACACAAATATTGTGCCTTTTTCATTGTTTCTACACAATTGTGTGCTTGCACAACTGTGGCTCTGCAAGTTCTATATAATATACCTTATTCACAATCAATAATAATAACAAGAATCATTTTTCTGTCATATTCTCTCTTTGTCATTTTTCTTATTTCACATTGGGAGAAGCATAGTGGCATTAATTGAGGCAAGAATGGCAAGCATCTGGATTCAAATCTCCTTTGCAAAGTCCGAGTGCGTAAACTATGTTAGGGTTTCGGCCATGAGAAGAATTGTAGAAGCCATAGTCAATTTTTGGGTCGGGAAGTGAAATTGTGAAGGAAGACGTTGAGGTTGGATTGGTAGGCACTTCCTTTTGTGTAGTTTACTCTGTCAAAGAAATAATCCCTATACATTCCGAACTAGTTGAGGTCAAACTGGGCAATGAGAATGGTGACATGAGAAAGGAAAGAGAAGAGGGCCAAAGAAATTAAAGACACTATCATGATTGTCATCTAGAAAATGCCACGATGCTACCATAATACTTAGTAACTTTTTGTGTGCGCGCGCGTATTATTTTTTTAAGGTATCATTTTTTAAGGTATCACACAATCAACAGTCAAGAGACTAATTTATAAAAAGATAAAAAAAAAAATTTTAAGCGTCATTTAAGGTATTATTCTCTTTTAAGTAATGCTCTTCATACACAACTTTAAGAATTGAATTCTAGAATGATACTACTTGTTATGCACATAATTGAAACTACAAGGAAATGAAATGAATGCAAAGCCAAGCATCTCTGAGATTCTAATCATTTCTCACATGCTTGTTGAATTCAACCTAGGTCCTTCCAACGCTTTTCTCTCAAACAGATTTCAGAGTGTGCTATATGGACCACTAATGCCAATGAGAGTGGGATTCCAATAGTTCGAATAGTAGGACTCTCAAATATGAGCGTATGAGTCGAAAATTCAACATTGTTTCCCTGCCAACGTCCATCGAAGCGGGTGAGGCAATATTTTTTTTAAAAAAAAATAAATTATAAATATTAATTCAAATAATTATAAATACATAACTTCCAATTGCTAATAAGGTATTCATGTTTTAAATATAACTCTATTATAATTAGTATTTTTATCTAACTGTTTAAATTGATATTTATAATTTAAAATTTAAAATAAAAACAAAGTTATCAAGAATCTAACTACCATTTATTAAAACGTTTTAGGATTTAACTGCTGTAAAAGAAAAGCAACAAAAGAGCAAAACCAAAAAGAAACAGTCAGAACGAAAACATAAAAGGACGCAGGCTCAACTGCCACCGAGCATCCATTATATGGTCAAAAAACTAAATATCCTCAGACAGGGGGATTATTTATTGCACTCTACTTTGTAGCATTAATAATTTTGGATATTATTAACTCCATTCAACTTACTGTTTAGATAAAAAAAATTTTCATAAAACTGAAAACCAAGAAAAGGCAAAAGCTCGGACAAAACGAGACACAGTTTATTTGATGAGAACCAAGTCGATCTCGCTTGTAGAGGTATTACAAGTTGCTACTTTACGTTGCCCGTTAGCTACAGTAAAAAAAAATGAAGACTCTCATCATTCAAATTAGAAAGCACCAGGCTTTTAGTATGTACTGTAATTGTATTTTTGGTATAAAATGATATAGCCATTACTTCAAAAAAGAAAGGGGGGAAAAGGATCATTCTTCAATCAACTGTGAAATTTAAGTAAGAGAGAAGGACGAAAATAATGTGACGGCACAGAGGTTGGTTGGGAAATAAATTGGCTATCAAGACTGTAAATGACTTGGCCTGGTGGACATTCAGAGGCTAAGGGTAAGCATTCAATAATAATATTAATAATAATAATAATACTGCTCATCCTCTGCGGAATTATCTTCAGTGCTGATCGGGTTTCAGCCTCATAAGATCTTGACCATCCAAATGATGTAATTTAAATGGTTTAAATTTAAAGTTTTATTTTATATTTATTAAAATAAAAAATTATAAAAATTATTTAAGAATTTAATAAAAATGTTTATTATCAACTGAATAGTCTGGATTTAATTTGGATTCTCCAAATTTAATATTAAAATTTTTTATAATTTTATACATTGATTATACAAGGATTTAAAATTTTCAACTAAAAAAATTTATTTTTTTAAAAGTACCAGTTAAAATATTATCTTCAATTTTAGTATTGTATTTATTAAAATAAAAATTATAAAAAATTTATTATTAAATCGTGAATATTTAGAGATATTTGAATGGTCAATTTATAAAAATAAAAATACTAATATTAAATTAAATCATCAAGATTAATTATGTACTGTTCTCATTGATGATAAATTACTTATTAAAAATTTGGAAATTTTTATTTCAATAAATATAAAATAAAAATTAAAAAAATTTTAAATCTAAAATTTGAAAAGTCCAAATCTCAATAAGGTGACGGTGCTCACCAGAATGAGCATGGACCACTCTTCTGCTGCTACTCTTAATTACTATTATTCTTACTACTAATTTATGGACCGTAGGGACCAACAATTGTTCACCACCTCCAAAAATCCTGGATGAGTGGTCCAAATTTCTTCAAACTTGAAGGATTTAAGAGCATTACCAGTCTGGAAACACAGATCCACTAACAGCAGATGATGATCAGATCCCTTGCACCCTGAAGAATTGATCACTTGGATCCACATTATCCAAAGCGCAGTCATTGCGCTCTCTGATTGTTGCCAACTTTTGTCTGCCATTGCACCACGCAAACCCATATCTATTAGACTGCTATCACCCTTTCTCTCCCTCTCGTTGGAAGACAATATCATTGAAATCTCCCACACATAGCCAAAAGCCCATCATACTAATTGCTAACCAAGTGCCACACTTGTAGCCGCTCACGCCCTTTAGGAGGTCCATAGATAAAAGAAATACTCTTCTAATTTTATTTATAAGATAAAGAGAAGAAAAAATTTAGTCTCATTTATAAAACACTTGTCAATTTTTAATGCTTCTCTTTACATTTTTATCCTTATTAAATATTTTAAATAAAAATATCAATAATAAGATTTAAGAACTTTTAGAAGTAAAAGTAAAAACTTGTTAAATTTTAAAGTAAAGTTAATGAGATTTAAGGTTTTTTTTTGTACCAGTAAAACATACTAGAAGTGACTTATAAATAAAATCAGAGGAAGTATAATAGGAGATTTCTAAAGTAGTAGATAAAAAAAAAACATAATAAGCAGTCACCAAAACCAAGAAAAACTTCAAACCTTGTTAACTTTGTCTTAAAATTTAATAAATTTTTACTTCTACTCCTAATAAAAACAAAAGAAGCTATTTTTAGTCAATTTTTTTAACATTTCATAAGGGTAGAAAGATAAAAATAAACATAAAAAATAGTGAAATGACTTAAAAACAATATTAAAATTAATCTTCTCTCTACCTTATAAATAAAACCACAGAAGTATACTACTATATATAATAGTCAAATCTCAGAGCTGGTTGGATTAAAGAAACTTTCATTTATATCTAATATATACACACACATAAATTCGATAGAAAGCCATTTGACTTAATAATAATAATAATAATAATAACAATAATAATAATAATATAAGCATTTTTTCAGTTATCAGTAATCCTCATAAAAGTATTGTGTCAGCACGTTCCTGATTTATGCGCGCGCGCGCATTATATATAAAAAGTTAATTGGCTTATAAACAGCAACAGGCATATTTTGCTCTCGATGCATACAATATGATTCAGGTAGAGGATAGTTTGGTCGTGATTTTGGAGCGTTATATTTGTGAGGCGTTGCAGTTGCAGCTGTTGAATAGAGCAGTACACAATTTTGTTGAAACACCATCAACACATAGAGGGGAAGAATAAATAAAATGTCTATATTCAAATGATCATTTACACCGCTTTGCATTTAATGAATAGTTTAAGTCCACTCAATCTAATCACACTCATTAGATTTCATCAATACTTGAGAATTATTAAGATAGATTTTTATCTAAAAATTGAAAACAATTATCATGATCAAAACACTTATTACATATATTGTCTCCTTCAAAAATTTGAGATTTAATACTTTGTAAGTATTATATAACATAATCTCTTAAATTCATTCAATTAAATCGGATGATTATTATCTTGCCATGTGAGATACACACAGGTGGGCCAATAAACATACCCAAAACCAACAGACTTCAGTTTCCGGGCCAAGAAACAAACCATTTAATTGTTTATGGACTGAATTAACAATTTTCGGCAACAGTTCATATTTTCTTACCAGTAATCCCTTGGTTTCCCCACCAAAAATATAAAAGTGGGGCTCACGACTTATGAGGTACAATGGCGGAGACAGCCCATAATTACACTGCACTCCTCTATTTTTATTTGGTCATTTGGTGAGACTCATAATTTGATATGCCACAAGTTGAAATCTTCTGCATCAAACTTAGTGTTGACAAAATGATGAGGTGAACATTTCATTAATCAACTCAAGTGATGATTACAAATAATACAAACTTACTTCGCTTAAAGGATTTCAAATCAATCAACCTGCTTGAATGATAAACAAACCCCATTTTAAAAACTAATTTGAGAAGAGGATCTTAGCTAATCTCTTTCTTAATTGTGGGATGAAAACCCCTTAACTCAACACAATGAAGTGATTTCTTTGTATAGATTTAGAGATACCTACTAACTAAGTGATTAAATATTAATTATATTTTAATATTTTAACATCCTCTCAAGCTGACACCTCTATAACTTTAGGTGTTTCACTTGCCAGCACAACAATGAGGGAACAACAATATAAGTGGAATATTAACCACGCAACTTATTGGTCAACTTAGACCAATACAAACTATCCGACACTTGTAGGATGAAAACAAAAGTCTCCTGGAATTTTGAGGAGCTTTAAGCTTTATCAGCTTGCCTTTCTACGGCAATCTTCTGGCCATTTTGCATTCCTTTCTTTTCAAGTCTTCAGCTTCATCTTCTTTCATTCCTTCTTTCAATGCTTGGTCAAAGAATCCATACAAGTAATTGGAGCCATCCATGTCCAGACAAAATAATTTTCAAACTTTAGCGAGCCCATGTCAGGCTGTGAGCTTGAGACTAAAAGCAAAGTGCTTCTTTGTGAGGTACCCACGTGCCAATACACACACCATATCCCCTCAACTTTATTTACGTTCTGCATCTTTTGTACCATATCAGTCTGAGCCTTCTTCCTTCAAAATGTGATTCACAGTAGCTGAACCCCCACATGAAGAAACTTGTGGATCCAATGAACCTTCACTGCAAAACTGAGAATGGAAATCTCGTCCATGGTAGCCAGGTAGATCAAAACTTGGCAGTGCATGACAGGATATTGAAGTTCAAGTCATCATCATCGCCATAAAGTGTGCCACAGGATCTTATCATGCATATGGCATCATAAATTTCATACTCTGTATCTGGAGGATTACGATTTACGACCTGCAATGCAAGAACCTTTTTTTTTTTTTTTTTTTTGCCTCTCTCTTAAGATCAATGCCACATACAGGCACTTGTCTACTACCATTTGCAACAATTCAATCTCTTGACCAAAAACGATGCGAAATAACCCAAGTTTATTTGCAAGAACTAACTGAAGACGAGAATCAAGGTTATCTATACAAGATATAGATCTATAAACAAGGTTCCAATGGACCCAGTTCTGCAAATATTGAAGAGTCGAAATGTGAAATCCGAGATTGAAGGTCTAGCTGTCCTCGGATCATGTTTGACCCAGAAACTTAAATTTACCACTCCAAACAGACGACATGGCCTAAGCGAATTCGATTCAAGGTCGCTGAAGACGTGGCTACAAGGAACACAAACAAGAATCCAATCGCTGAACGCACTCTGTAATGCCCCGACGTCCTTCGGAGCACTTGATCAGAGACGGAGTAATGGACAGATCAGGATGAAGAAGGTGGGGCATTCTGGATAAAAGTCGAAGACACAATTCTTGAAACATCTGCCTCAAATAACAAGGCCGTGGCAAATCTGACAGAAACCGAAGAAGCATGGCGAGAAAAAAATATTGTGAGACGGAAATCAAAACGGTGCAGCGAAGAGCAAGAACCCGAAATAAAATCTGAGATGCAAGATCCTTCCTGTCTTTCTTGCACTCAACTTAGATCCACATTCGTTGCAGCCCGTGCTTGGTCTCTAGCTGCTTCTAGCCTTTATTAGAGAATAGCCGCCGCACTCCAGAAAGTCTTCTGAAAACCCATGGCCACCGTGGAAACGCCAACGACAACGCATCTCTCTGCAAACGGCCAGAAGAGATCGACGCTTTGAGAGTGGAAAGGAGATAGAGAGACAATGATGAAATCGTTTGCGGCCAAGGGTAATCTCCAGCAATGTTGATGGGCTTTTGGATCTTTCTCAATGGCGGCCGTCGTTCTTTTCATCATTCACCGTCGGAATCTGGTGTGGCAACCGATAAATCGAAGAAGGCGGAGTGAACAGACGCCGCATGACCTCCGAAAGAGACGAGACTTGCACTACGTTCTTGGATTGGATCTTATTTTACCAGAAGCCCAGTTCTTGATTAATTGTTTGCTCCTTCCATTTTTTTTTCACTACTTCGTACCAGAAGAAAGGGGCTGTTCTTCAGGCCCAAACGACCAGATGCCTGTGATTACCATGCTGAGAAAATGATGAGGAAGAAAACATTTTACTAATCAACTCAAATGATAATTTACAAACAATACTAACTTCCTTCACTTGGAGGACTACAAATTAATCAACCCACTTGAATAATGAATAAACCCCATTTTGAGAACTAACTTGAGGTGAGGACCTTAGTTAACCTCTCTCTTAAGGTGGGATTAAAATTTAAAACCCCTTGGCTCAACACAATGATGTGGCTCCTTTATATAAATTTAGAAATGCCTACCAACAAAGTGATTAAACACTAATCACATCTTAATATTCCAACATTTACCTTTATAGTTAACAAATTAAACATGTTGAATTGAAACTTGAGAAGCTCATCTACTAAACTGGACATGTAATAAGATTCTTTCACTGGCACCAGAACAAAACAAAATATGTATATCCAATGTTATGTCAGGTGTATGACGTAGGTGTTTAGCATATATCAAACACTAATATAACATCAGCATGCTTGATGTTGAGAATAGTACACGCATCGATTAATAGCAACTACAGAAATATCTCCTGTACAATTTCCTGCTACAAAGTTTCCTTGCACTGCTCTGTTTCTTCATAAAAAAGTCCATATTCCAAAAGTTGGAAGTCTTTTGTATCATGAGAATTAACAGAACACAAATAGAATTAGGTTCATGGCAAGGACATATAAGTGATTAATTGTCAATTTCATATACTGAATTTATGAATTTCTTATATTAAAGTTGTCAATTTTCCATTGATAATTATCTGATAAAAATTTATAACTAATGAAAACTAATATCTAATTATAGTTTTCAATTGTTCCGTACTAGACTAAAAATTTAATAATATTACTTGAGTTTATTTTTCATTAAACACAAAATTTGTTTCCAACTAGCCATTAATTTTAATGGGTTAAAATGCATATTCCCCCATACTTTCCTTTAAGGAGCGTCGAGTGCCTCATGATGCTATAATCACAATCAACAACCTTGTTAAATTATTTTGGACTTTTTTCATCACCAAACCAAAAAATAAAGTTAGTTATAATATAATAAACTTAATTTGATGAAATAAATTTAGAGTAAATATATACCTTAATTATCATCCATTCAAATGTGTCTTCATAAGTAATAGAGTTTTCAATTACAGGCAATTCTTTATAGCTTCTGTAACATCCTGATTTTTATATAATAAAGAAATTGTGGAATTTAGGTTTTGAGAAAAAAATGATAATAATAGGAATTTATATTATTTGAGGTTATTTAGAAATAATATTATGGTTAGGTATTTAATTATGAATTTAAAAATTTAAATTTAAAACCACATAAGCAATATTTAGTTAAGATATAATACATAAATAATTTTTTTTATGTATGTGTTGAAAAAAAAAAGAGAAGGTAGAAGGAACAAAAAAAAAGGGGTGGAAGGTTGTTGTTTCTAAGTCCCACATTGGTTAGATGAGGGAAGAGAAGAGGTGCCTTCATGTATAAAAAGGAGGGGGTGTGTGCATTAGGAAGCATGAGAGGCTAAGATGCAATTTAGAGAAAATTGCAACTTTTGGCCCAAAGGTTTGAATAATTAAATTCAAACCTATAGTTTTTTTTAATATAATTTTGGGACTCACAATCCCATTTTTATATTATTTTTCTCTCTTCCTCTCACGTTGCTCGGCGTTTTCTCACAAGGGGGATTATTTTCTTTTTCTTCAGGTATGTTCTAACTTTCCTGTTTAGATTAGCATTTAAAAATTTATTTAATTACAAAATTAATTTTATAGTTATTTTCTAAATAATATTAGCTTTCTAGTGATATGATTATTTTGTAGGATAGAGTAAATATTTTGATTAAGATTTTTCTATAGGATAGTTAATCTGATGATATGATGGATTAAAAATATAGGTTAAAACTCTTAGGGATATAATAAATATTATAGAATATTTTCTTGAGGTTGAAACTCATGTTTAAGAATTTTTGAGTTAAAATCTAGATTATATGGTTGAATTTATGTGCAATCTGAGATGTAGGGATAAACCTATGATTATTAAATATTTATTTAAGTATGAATAGGTATTTTTGAGGTTATAGAAAGGTGATTTGAGGCTTCAGGATAATTTTAAAATTTTTAATTTATTTTTGGACGAATTTTTAGAATATAGAAGGATAAAATTGTGATACTAGAAGTGATTTGAGGATAAAAAAAATAGTTTATTAGGGTATGAGAATTTTAGAAAAGAATTTGGGAAGTTAAATGAGGCATAAATCTTAAATTAGTGTTAATATGGATTATAGATCTAAGACTTTCTAACTCTTTAAATTAGAGTTATGTATTTTAATGTAAAATTAATACATAGTATTATGAAATAACTATGTAGATTGTGTTGACAAAGATAGTGGTGAAAGAGGAGTTGTGAAGGGGAACTTGTTATTCAAGACACAAGGTAACCATTATTAATGTGTTGTGATGAGTGTGTTTGTGAATGGTTATGTGTTGTTTTGTTGTTTGGAAAAATTATGAATTATTGAAAATAAATACTGTATATACTTGTTTGAAATTATTGCCAAGTGGGTTAAAAATTTATTTTTTATTTATCATGATGAGATATTATTGTTCGGATATATTCCTGTTTGGATATTTGAATGATGCATGACTTGTCAGGGTATTTTAATGTATGGTGTTAATGGGAATTTCTGTTCGGTTAATTATTACCACGTGGTAAGCCCTCATTGGACCCAATGAGTGGCGTGTCGCTTGGTCCAACTCACCTTTGGCCGGGTGATTTGGCGTCCGAGCATGGCGAAAGGAGGATATAAGGTGCAGTCATGCAAATTAAATACTTGTTCGGTTTGTTTGAAAGTATTGTTCGGTTAAATGTTTGTGTGCCCACTTAGCAATCGCATGATTAGTTACATCCGCATGCATCATTACATATTAATTTTTGGTTACTGGGACTTTTAAGTCTCATTCCCCGTGGTTAATATTTTTACAGGAGCGAGTCCGGCCGAGAAAGCACCAGAGGTGTAACTGTGGTGTATGAGACACTATCTTTTACGTTGCCTCTTATTTTAGATTATACAATGTATCTTGTGCCAACTTAGGACATATCTTCTTTGTGAAGCATGTAAACTCTAATCCTTTTTATTAAAAGTATTTATATGACCAAGAGGATTATGTCTGTCCCTCTTGATTTATGATCTGATTTGAATAACATGCTATGAGGATCATGTCTGTCCCTCATGGTTCTAATTGTTTTTTTTAGATATTTTAAGACCTGTGGTATATTGTCTTGGATGTATCGTGGTAGAAATTTTTCTACCATGATAAGGGTTCAATGAAAAAAAAATAAAGAAAAAAAAATGATTTCTTGAATTAATAATTTGCGAAAAATCGGTCTGTAAATTTGAGGGTGTTACACATTGGTATCAGAGCATCATGTTTCGAGCCTCTATTTTAGTAACACATATTTAAATTTTTGTTTGAAACTATTATTTGTGTGAATTTAATATATATTTATTATGTATGGTGCATTGCATATAGTCGGTTGGCAATATACATTGTTATGGTGCTTCTCATTGTATGGCCATTATATAGCTAGGCTAATTTTATTATTTATATCTTGTATCCTTTAGGAGGGGAGAGAAAATGCCTGTTACTCGTGGTAACTCAGGATTCCAACATGAGCACTTGCCACCGCCACTGCCAAATGAGGAGCCTGACTTGGCGGAATTAAGAATGCTTGTAAAAATATTAACAGACAAGGTTCAAGGATACGAACAAGAGTTGACGGAGCTAAAGAGGCAAAAGGTAACTGAAAATGGAGATAGGGCTCATGTTGAGAGTCATGTGGGGGAAGGCAGTTCCTCACATCCTGCCACTCCGAGAGATCATGAGTCTAGAAGGAAGGAAATTAGGCAGGAGGAACAGAGAGCCCCACCGACCATTACTGATGTGTGGGAAACTGTTAGGAAGTTTAACCCTCCTACGTTTGATGGTAACCTTAAACCATCCGTGGTAGAGGAATGGGTGAAGAGACTCGAATCCATCTTTTGAGTAGTCACATGCACCAGCAATCAAAAAGTACAAGTAGCATTAGTGCTCCTAGTGAAAGGAGCAAGAGATTGGTGGGAGACAGCAGGGCCCAGGGATGATTCTACACTCACCTGGGAGGAATTCAAGGAAAAATTATTCAGGCATTACTTTCCATCAGAGTTAAGGTCTGAGAAGGAAGCGGAATTCCATGCCTTTAAGCAAGGGAACCTCGATGAGGACACATTCATTGCTAAGTTTCAGGAGTTATCTAGATACTCCACGTACCTGCAGTATAGGGATGATTCCGAATGGAAGGCTAAGCGCTTATTGGAGAAGGCTAGACCAGAATTGAGGGAACAATTGGCTCATCTAGATATCCGAGATTATGATGAAATGTGCATAAAACTACAAGTAGTAGCTCGCAGTAAGAAGGAGGTTGAGAGAGAGAAGAGGGGTTATTCATATAGTAGACCCCCAACCTACCCTCGACCCACCGGAGGCATTATGAAGAAAAACCATCAGGGTTCGAGTAGCTCATGGAACCAAGGAAGGCAGAAGGGTCCATTTCAAAGGGGCCAAGGACAGAGGAGCTATCATAGTAGTTATCACGGGTCACAGAGGAGCCCAACAGTATCTACTCCTGCCCCGAGTACAGCGAGCTCTCAACAGTGCACTAAATGCGGGCGTCGTCATTTCGGACAGTGCTGGGTCTGTTACATTTGTGGGAAACCCGGTCACATTGCAAAGTTTTGTGGGGACAACCAGGGCTCAAATATGAAGAACCCTTCCCAACATCCTACTGTCTCTGGTCGTGTGTTTGCTCTTACTCAGGACACCATGAACTCCCCAGATGCCATTAGAGGTAACATCAAAATCCTTCATCATGATATTGTTGCACTATTTGATTCGGGTGCTACACACTCTTTTATTTCTGAAACTTGTGTAAAGAACCTTGATTTTCCTGTGTGTATTTTACCTTTTGATATGAATGTGTCTACTCCTGCGGGAGAATCTGTAAGGACTGCTAAGGCATGCCTTAACCTAGTAGTCGAGTTTAAAAATAGGAAAACAACTATGGACTTAATTATCCTACCACTGAGAGGTATGGATGTAATTGTGGGAATGAATTGGATGGCTGCAAATGGTGCTATCCTAGATTGTAGAGAGAGGAGTGTGTCTTTATCTTCTTTGTCGGTGACCCCAGTCGAGACTCAAGATCATGTTTTCTTGTCGGCGGCGCAA
This sequence comes from Prosopis cineraria, assembly GCF_029017545.1. NCBI lineage: Eukaryota > Viridiplantae > Streptophyta > Magnoliopsida > Fabales > Fabaceae > Prosopis > Prosopis cineraria. Next base: position 22,814 of record NW_026556939.1, read on the forward strand.
GTTGATAGATGTATGAAGAAGGGTTGCCAGGCCTACATGGTTTTCTTCTCTATCCAAGCTGAGATTGATGAAGGCGTGAAGAATATCCCAATTGTCAAAGAATTTGCGGATGTATTTCCAGACGAAGTCTCCGGTTTACCCCAAAGCGCGAGGTAGAGTTCTCAATTGAATTGGTACCCGGTACAGGGCCAATTTTTAAGGCTCCTTATCGAATGTCCCCTTAGAGTTAGCAGAATTGAAAAAGCAAATTGAAGAGCTACTTGAGAAGGGTTTCATCAGACGAAGTGTTTCACCTTGGGGATCTCCAGTTCTTTTTGTAAAGAAGAAGGACGGAAGCCTTCGATTGTGCATTGATTATAGACAATTGAACAAAGTAACCATCAAGAACAAATATCCACTTTCGAGAATCGATGATTTGCTGGATCAGCTTGTGGGATCAGCAGTTTTCTCAAAGATTGACTTAAGGTCAGGGTACCACCAATTGAGAGTAAGAGTGGAGGATATACTTAAGATAGCATTTCGGACGAGATATGGGCATTATGAATTCATGGTGATGCCGTTTGGACTTACAATGCTCCTGCGGTATTCATGGATTACATGAATAGGATCTTTCGACCCTATTTAGATAAGTTTGTAGTAGTGTTTATTGATGACATTCTTATTTATTCAAAGGAGAGGAGGCTCATGGTGAGCATTTAAGAATCGTCTTGCAAGTTTTGAGGGAACATAAGCTTTATGCCAAATTAAATAAGTGTGAATTTTGGCTCCAAGAAGTAAAGTTTTTGGGCCATGTTGTGTCCAGAGATGGAGTTGCGGTGGATCCTAGCAAGATTGATGCAGTGATGAAGTGGGAACAGCCAAAATCTGTTACAGAGATACGAAGCTTTCTAGGTTTAGCAGGTTATTATCGTCGCTTTATTAAGGGATTTTCACAAATTGTGATGCCCTTAACTAAGCTGACTAAGAAGGATGCCCCATTTATTTGGACTGACAAATGTGAAGCTGCTTTTTAAGAATTGAAAAAGAGGTTAACCACTACTCCAGTGTTGACTATTCCTGACCCTGTGGTGCCGTACACTCTGTACACTGATGCTTCTTTAAAGGGTTTAGGATGTGTTTTGATGCAAAATGACCGAGTGGTTGCCTATTCCTCCAGACAGTTGAGGCCACACGAGGAAAATTACCCTACTCATGATTTGGAGTTAGCTGCAGTTGTGTTTGCTCTGAAGATATGGAGACACTACTTGTATGGATCTAAGTTTCAAATCTTCAGTGACCATAAGAGCCTGAAGTATTTATTTGATCAAAAAGAGCTTAATATGAGGCAGCGACGATGGATGGAATTTCTGAAGGATTATGACTTTGAATTACATTACCATCCGGGTAAGGCTAACGTGGTAGCTGACGCCTTAAGTAGAAAGACTATTCATGCTGCACATTTGATGGTTCATGAATATCATTTGTGGAACAGTTTTCATGATGTTCCAGTAGATGTGATTGAACATCAAATGGCCGCACTCCAGGTAGCAGACTTTGAGAGCAAATTTTGGGAAGATCTCAGAGTCTCACAGCAGAGTGATGACTACTTGAAGAATATAAGGAAGGAGATAGTGGCAGGTAAGGCCCCAAATTTTACCATCTCTGAGGACACAGTGATGAGGTATAAAGGTAGAGTTTGTGTACCTAATGATCCAAGATTGAGGAATATCCTTTTAGAAGAGGCTCATAGGAGCAAATATACAATTCATCCCGGTATAACTAAAATGTACCATGATTTGAAGCGAGGTTGGTGGTGGCCAGGAATGAAGAAAGATGTAACTGAATTTGTTTCTAGATGTTTAACGTGTCAGAAGATAAAGATAGAACATCAGAAGCCAGCTGGAACACTGCAACCGTTAGATATTCCAAAGTGGAAATGGGATGATATTTCCATGGATTTCATCACTGGACTGCCAAGAACACCCTCGAGTAAGGATGCTATTTGGGTGATAGTAGACCGACTCACCAAATCAGCTCACTTTTTGGCGATCAAGTTTACCTCTACATTAGAGAAATTTGCTGAGATATACATTAAGGAGATAGTTAGACTTCATGGTATACCCTCTAGAATTGTGTCAGATCGTGACCCAAGGTTCACTTCAAACTTTTGGGGTGCGCTACAGAAGGCTATGGGTACCAGACTGAGTTTTAGCACCGCATACCACCCCCAAACAGATGGACAAACAGAGAGGACGATCCAGACTTTGGAGGACATGTTGAGAGCTTGTGCCATTGAACTACCAGGTAGTTGGGATAATCATTTGCCATTAGCTGAATTTGCTTATAATAACAGCTATCATTCTAGTATTGGGATGGCGCCTTATGAGGCCTTGTATGGAAGGAAGTGTAGATCGCCTTTGTGTTGGACAGAATTAAGTGAGAGGAGTATCATTGGTCCAGAAATTGTAGAGCAGACCACCCAAAGATTGCAATGATTAAGCAAAAATTGCTAACAGCTCAGAGCCGACAGAAGAGCTATGCCGATAAGAGGAGACGGTCCGTTAGAGTTTGAAGTAGGAGATCATGTATTTTTAAAGGTTTCTCCGGTGACAGGCATTGGTAGATCCATTAAGGCAAAGAAGTTGACACCTAGATTTATGGGCCCGTATGAGATCTTGGAGCGAATTGGATCTGCTGCATATAGAGTTGCATTACCTCCACAGATTGCAGGTATCCATAATGTGTTCCACGTATCACAGTTGAAGAAGTACAACCCGGATCCCTCCCATGTTATTGAACCTGAAGAAGTGGAATTGAGGGAGAATTTGACCTTTAGATCCGAACCGGAGCGAATTGAGGACTTTAAGGACAAACAACTGCGCAATAAGACCATCCGACTCGTGAAGGTGATTTGAAGGGTGGAGCCCTAGGTGATGCTACTTGGGAGACCGAGGAGAGTATGAGGCGAGATTATCCACATTTATTTGCTTAGGTACATAGTTTCTAAGCTTATCTATTAAATTTTGAGGACAAAATTTCTAAAAGGAGGGGAGAATTGTAACATCCTGATTTTTATATAATAAAGAAATTGTGGAATTTAGGTTTTGAGAAAAAAATGATAATAATAGGAATTTATATTATTTGAGGTTATTTAGAAATAATATTATGGTTAGGTATTTAATTATGAATTTAAAAATTTAAATTTAAAACCACATAAGCAATATTTAGTTAAGATATAATACATAAATAATTTTTTTTTATGTATGTGTTGAAAAAAAAAGAGAAGGTAGAAGGAACAAAAAAAAAGGGTTGGAAGGTTGTTGTTTCTAAGTCCCACATTGGTTAGATGAGGGAAGAGAAGAGGTGCCTTCATGTATAAAAAGGAGGGGGTGTGTGCATTAGGAAGCATGAGAGGCTAAGATGCAATTTAGAGAAAATTGCAACTTTTGGCCCAAAGGTTTGAATAATTAAATTCAAACCTATAGTTTTTTTTAATATAATTTTGGGACTCACAATCCCATTTTTATATTATTTTTCTCTCTTCCTCTCACGTTGCTCGGCGTTTTCTCACAAGGGGGATTATTTTCTTTTTCTTCAGGTATGTTCTAACTTTCCTGTTTAGATTAGCATTTAAAAATTTATTTAATTACAAAATTAATTTTATAGTTATTTTCTAAATAATATTAGCTTTCTAGTGATATGATTATTTTGTAGGATAGAGTAAATATTTTGATTAGGATTTTTCTATAGGATAGTTAATCTGATGATATGATGGATTAAAAATATAGGTTAAAACTCTTAGGGATATAATAAATATTATAGAATATTTTCTTGAGGTTGAAACTCATGTTTAAGAATTTTTGAGTTAAAATCTAGATCTATATGGTTGAATTTATGTGGAATCTGAGATGTAGGGATAAACCTATGATTATTAAATATTTATTTAAGTATGAATAGGTATTTTTGAGGTTATAGAAAGGTGATTTGAGGCTTCAGGATAATTTTAAAATTTTTAATTTATTTTTGGACGAATTTTTAGAATATAGAAGGATAAAATTGTGATACTAGAAGTGATTTGAGGATAAAAAAAATAGTTTATTAGGGTACGAGAATTTTAGAAAAGAATTTGGGAAGTTAAATGAGGCATAAATCTTAAATTAGTGTTAATATGGATTATAGATCTAAGACTTTCTAACTCTTTAAATTAGAGTTATTTATTTTAATGTAAAATTAATATATAGTATTGTGAAATAACTATGTAGATTATATTGACAAAGATAGTGGTGAAAAAGGAGTTGTGAAGGGGAACTTGTTATTCAAGACACAAGGTAACCATTATTAATGTGTTGTGATGAGTGTGTTTGTGAATGGTTATGTGTTGTTTTGTTGTTTGGAAAAATTATGAATTATTGAAAATAAATACTGTATATACTTGTTTGAAATTATTGCCAAGTGGGTTAAAAATTTATTTTTATTTATCATGATGAGATATTATTGTTCGGATATATTCCTGTTTGGATATTTGAATGATGCATGACTTGTCAGGGTATTTTAATGTATGGTGTTAATGGGAATTTCTGTTCGGTTAATTATTACCACGTGGTAAGCCCTCATTGGACCCAATGAGTGGCGTGTCGCTTGGTCCAACTCACCTTTGGCCGGGTGATTTGGCGTCCGAGCATGGCGAAAGGAGGATATAAGGTGCAGTCATGCAAATTAAATACTTGTTCGGTTTGTTTGAAAGTATTGTTCGGTTAAATGTTTGTGTGCCCACTTAGCAATCGCATGATTAGTTACATCCGCATGCATCATTACATATTAATTTTTGGTTACTGGGACTTTTAAGTCTCATTCCCCGTGGTTAATATTTTTACAGGAGCGAGTCCGGCCGAGAAAGCACCAGAGGTGTAACTGTGGTGTATGAGACACCATCTTTTACGTTGCCTCTTATTTTAGATTATACAATGTATCTTGTGCCAACTTAGGACATATCTTCTTTGTGAAGCATGTAAACTCTAATCCTTTTTATTAAAAGTATTTATATGACCAAGAGGATTATGTCTGTCCCTCTTGATTTATGATCTGATTTGAATAACATGCTATGAGGATCATGTCTGTCCCTCATGGTTCTAATTGTTTTTTTTAGATATTTTAAGACCTGTGGTATATTGTCTTGGATGTATCATGGTAGAAATTTTTCTACCATGATAAGGTTCAATGAAAAAAAAAATAAAGAAAAAAATGATTTCTTGAATTAATAATTTGCGAAAAATCGGTCTGTAAATTTGAGGGTGTTACAAGCTTCAGACAAGTAAACAGCCCTACATGATAGTACAAAATTTTATATGAAAAATCACATGTAAAGAACAATTAACACACAAGCAAAGAAATTATTTAACTTACTTTTTGAATATTAACATGGTATGTTTCCAGTTATCCAGATGGCCTTTGATAGGATCTAGGTACCACATCATGCCTCTATATGGATTGCGCACGAGTATCATCCAATAAGCCCTATTACAATGAGTACATAAAATATCTACATGTGTTATACAAAAACAACTTAATTAAAAAATTCAAATACGGCCACTACTAACAATGATTCACCAGCCACAAAATAATGCCAAGAAAATTTGATTATCCTCGATCACTTGTTGGGTTAGGTAATCGACGATATCATTTATTTGTTTTCTCACTGCTCATGGTCTATTACCCCTATCCATGATGGAAGGTAGAATGCGGATTTATCAAAATCACCTTATCTATGAGATGCCTAGGTACTATCATCATATTGCGCAGGTGCCTTACACATCAAAATAATAATTAGATCAATAAAATATGTTAAATATAAAGAAATTATTGAAGATAGTTTATCAATAAATGTATACATCATAAAATGATTACAAAGAGACATGCTCGTCTCTATATGGTTAATAACCTCTCTCGCAATCTCACCATTAATGTTATCCCAGATGCTGATATGACCTTAAATCTTTGCTCAAATGTCACCATCATGTCATCATAGGATTTACATAATGATCCAACAGTCATGATTCCTTAAAAAGGAGGCTATTTGGACCATTTTAACTTTAGAGGGGGCCTTTGGAGTAACCCACTACAACCTTGATGCAACCTTTAGGGTAGCCACCATAACTTTCGATACAGCCTTCGATGTAGCCACCATAACCTTTAATGCAGCCTTTAAGGCAAAGGTGAAGGGGTAGTCTTTGGGGGTAGAGGTGCAAATTGATTCTGTGAATATGGAAAGAATCTTTAGTCCCTTCAAAAGTTCTTCCCTAATTATCATCGGATGGTTCTGGAAACTTGTCAACAAGTTACAAATATATTTTTAGTAACCAATTTTAAAAACAAAGTATAATAATGAGAATGTTTAATTATTTACCTTTTTCTTTAGTTTTGAAACTCGTAGTAAATGAGCAAGCTAGGTGCGAAGCTGCCCAATGCTTTTTGCACGGGTTTCTATATCTAATATAGGCATGGGCATGACATAATTGGGTTATATGCGCAATTAACTACTGGACCTTTACATAATCAATAGGGAGGGGTACGTTTTGAATCATAGTACTCCTTGTAATGTTGTGTATGAGGCATCCAGTTGCAATCACACGTAAGTGTGGGATGTTAGTTAGGCTTTCAAGGCTCAACCTCTCCCTAAACAAAAATAGAAAAAACATTATACCACTTGAGAGAAGCATAAGAAATAAATAAAATGAGCAAGAATAAGGCATTTAGCAACATTACATTAGGTATTATGAAGAGGGGATGCTCGTGCAGCTTTTTTTTGCATTCGCGGGCTAAACTCTATTGCAAGATTCACTAGCACATACCCCTTGAGAAACATTTCAATGTACTTATTT
>NW_026556940.1:0-29638 GCF_029017545.1 Prosopis cineraria
ATGAAGCCCTAAAGCCGTATCCCTTTCATGCTTTTGAAGTCCTCGACAATGTCAATGCCCAACAAACAATGTGACAGAGCAACAATTTATTGACCAGTCAAGATACATCAGAGATAGAATCATAGCTAACAAATGCCATGTTGCATATACTACTACATCCTCCTGATATGCTGTATAAGAGGGTGAGAACAAAAGCATTAAGTGTAGAGTCCCAAATAAAGCCTGACCGGTCCACCTGTCAACAAGACATTGATCAAAGATCAAACAGCTTACAGAACACAGCGCAAATGTAAAAGAAAAAAGGGCAAAAAAAAAAGACCTCAAAAATAGATTAATAAAATCAGGGTATAAGACCTATTTGTTCCTAAATGAATGAAATATGATCTGATTACTCTGTTAACTTATAATTGCCATCATCTCATTCTTAATGCAAATAGTATCCAGGAAAAAAATGATATCTAAAATATATCTTGCTAAAACCCTCATTCTTTCGCCCATAGTTGAATCTGGAGAATAAAGCTTAACACCAATCATATTCAGCAACTCATTTATCTAAAAAGATAAGCCAGTTTGAATGACTAGTAATCGATTTTACATCAGCAAACAATTCTATAGCTATTAGTATTAAGTATCAAGGCTGAAGGTATGACACACATAGAAAACTGATGTATCTAGCTCCAAGGACGAAGTTTCCAATCCACCCATTTTGTTTTAGCTGCAAAAACATAAAGAACTTCAGTCAATGATCAGACAAATGCAGAGTAGAAAACAGAGAGAAAAGAGAAAGAAGGAATTTTTGCTTTAAAAAAATACCTTTAAAGGAGGAGCAGAATATATAAATGACAGCAGGGATCCACCGACAGCAAGGTAGAAAACTATAGGGGAACTATGCCCTGCCCTATTAAAAATACAATTTTAGACTTGCAGGAGAAGAGGTTGAGCATAGGACTATCGTGTATAGTACACAACACTCACCCATATGTCCAATATACCAGCCAAGGCAAGACCCCCAGCTAGCAACACCCATATTTGAGTGATAACCTGCAGAATTTTGGTAAACAATTATTTAAAGAGTCATCATTATGAATGATAATAATAAGTCTGAGTTTTACAACATACCTCGTTTTCACATATAGCCCCTGAAGGAATTGGTCGATATGGTTCACTAACTGCATCAATCTCTTGGTCATACCATCGTTTAGAGTCTAAAACATTAAGCAGGCATACAATTCAAGGTTTTTTTTCACTTTGAAACCCTCATCCAACAGCAGATGATAAAATTATATACCAAGAAGAATGTTACCTGTGTATAACCAGTAAGAAATGGGCCAGACATCATCATGCACAAAAATGATTTGGCAACATCTTCAGATTCCAGTGGAAATGTCCTACCAAGTGAACAATGCGCCTCAGAACATTGAAATTTGTATCAGATACATTAGTGCATTTATAGAGGTGGAAGTATAAAATAGAGAAGTCTGTAGAATGTTCGTAAAGAACTGATGTCATAAAATATAATTATGAAACAATATAAAATGACATGATAGATGTAGCACAAAAGGCAAGAAAATGTGCTAAATATACAACAAAAAGTGCAAAAACAATCTATTTTTAATGCAAGTTTCAAACAGTGGCCCCAAGGGTGTTGCCCTTGTGTAATATGATGCCCCTTTCTTCTGCTCTATAGTAAACCTCATAAAATTCTAAAAAGGTGCACACATGATGGATGTCCACTTCAGTATGTAAAACCTGGAATATATGGCATCTTCTCTTGATAGATGTTAGCTCTTATCAGTTACTTCAGAACTAAAGATGATAAGCAACAATTTATCATTCTTATGGTTTTACTAATCCTTGTATAAGAACTCTTCGCACAAATAGTGCATTACACCAATGGCCAACAAATTTAATTATGAATAAGGTAAACTGCTAACAATCACATTACATTTTAAAATTTTTCAAAAGTACATAGGATTAGACTATCACAATAAAATATGGGGCCAGAATTTTTTTGGGCCAGGCATATTTCTGTTTTGATACAGTGCTAAAATAGAATACCGGAAGCAGCAGCACCACAGACTACTCCCCAAACCAATATAGGCCAACTGACAGGCTTTTTAAGTTGAAGATGAATTTTCCATTTGTCCTGCACAATATATTAGAGAAAGGATTATAAGTATGTATATTTAGCACTATCTTAAAATTTAGTCAATTGTATGTACTATTAATTATTAAAATTTAGCATGTTCTAACAGAATTGCATTATTTTTCATCAAATCATGATCAAATTTGGTAGCTTTTATTAGAGATAAAGAAGTCAAAGAAGTCCCACATCTAAAAATTTAAAGATAGATTGAGAAATATAAGGTTTAGAGTGTGTATAACCAAATGGCTTAAGCTATATTGGTGAAGTATACTACCATCAAGCATATCTAACATAAAGAGTTTAACATGATGTTATAAGCCATTCGTTCAAGACCAAAAAAAAAAAACTGAGAAAAAGAGGAAAGAAAAAAGGAATGAAAGATCCAAAAGTAGAACAAGAGATTAAAAAGAAAACGAGAGAAGAAGATAAAGAAGAAAAAGAAAAACTGAGAAAAAGAGGAAAGAAAAAAGGAATGAAAGATCCAAAAGTAGAATAAGAGATTAAAAAGAAAACGAAAGAAAAGAAGATAAAGAAGAAAAAGAAATTAAATAGATCTGAGAGCCTTCAAGACTAAAAATGAAAAGTATAAGCTCGAGCAAAAAGAAGAAGAAAATGAACAAAAAAACTGAGAATAAAAAAGAAAAAAATAATAAGAGGATATTAGAGATAAAGAAGTTAAAGAAGTCCCACACTTAAAAATTAAAAATAGATTAAGAATATATAAAATTTAAATTGTGTCTAATCAAACAACTTAAATTATTTTGGTGAAGTATACTACTCTCAAATATGCTTTAATATAAAAGAGTTAACAGCTTTCAGTAATATCTGCTGATAAGTGAAGCAATAAACGAGCATGTCATGATCGGCCGCAGTAAACATAAATAAAACAAATCTCATGCCCTATAACAACAAGAACTATTCCTGGCCGGTAAAATAAAATAAAACCCGTTGTACTGCATATCCAGATATTGCCAAACCATGCACTTTAGCATTATAATCTGATCTGATTATAACCATTCCGAATACCTACTATTCAAATTCGAACCACTTTCTCTAATCATGACGAATTTGAAAGAAGCGAAGGGAAAAAGAAGAGGGGAAACTCGACTCACAGTTTCTTGGGGAGCTCCTTTGATACCAAACAGTGGATCGAAACTTGAACCAGTTTTTGCTGGAGCTTTCTCTCGTGGCTAAGATTTAACTGCTCAGAGCCACCAAAAAATTTCAACATCACTGTAAAGGCAAATGCAAAAGCATCATATAAAAAGCTCAAAACACCTTCATTTGCGTCAGTCTCTGAAGCCGTAATCGTTAATCTCCGCCCTGCATGTTCGTATAACCCCTCAAGCAATATCAGAGCCAAAGGAACAACAGACGGCAACAGCTTAAAAATTATAATTGTGGACCGATTTAGGTTCTGAGAGACTAAAACAATGAATACCGCATTGGATAAGAAAATATTATAGAGGGCAAAACAAAGAAAGAATGAGTGTTCTGAGCATTCCATTGTTCACTACTTCACTCTATAAGCAACCAAAAAGTGGTAATATTCGACCTACTAGGGAATGAGAAAGAGATTGGCGCGAGAATAGCCTGAGTGTGAACACGAGGGGTTATGGCGCTCGATAATTTCTGCGGTGAAACGAGGCCATGCTGAGTACGGAAGCCATTATCTTGGAGATATGAGCTTGTGAATCAAGATGCCACGATCAGAGCAGAGATACACTGTGGTTTGTTGTTGTCAAGCAATTTGGCTGAGCTTTGGCAATGGCAACAAGGAACAAGCAAAGGAAATTGAAATTAAAATTGAAATTAAAATTATACTTCATAAATATATGGACATCAATCATCATCCATCAATATATGTATCATATATACAAAACTAGATGACATGGATATTACCTTTGGAAATAATCTGTACGTTCATATATATAATATAATATATACATTCTTGTCTTACTCATTCTCCATAAGCCTAATACAAATTATTTCTCATACTCATGCAATATTTGGAGCCATGGCTTTTTTCCTTCAATAGAGTTGCCTTAAATCCTATGGATATTAATTTTGAAAGTTGACCTATATATTTACATATAGTATAAAATTATAACCAGACTCATTATAGTGCAGCTCATTTTTTGTACTCTTGTGCAATGTTCAGACCCACTACTTTTTCTTAAAACATAATTAAGAAATTAAGACAGTGATTAATAGAGTTGTTCTAAATCCTACCGTGTAGCTTAATTTGTAACAAAACTAGAGTTTACTTTAAGGAATCATAAAATGTTTTCAAACAACTGTCATTTAATTATAGAATGGATGAAATTTTTTAGGCCAGAATAGAGGAGAAAAAATGAAAGAGGAGCCTATATATACTCATAAATTGATTATTGAGTTATTGGCATGCAGGTGCATTAAAAAATTTGTTGGAAAGAGTTTGTTGTCTGTATAGTTCTACTTGATTCAGTTTAAATTCTTAGGATTTGGTATTAATTTTTTGATTGATTTAATAAAAGATTTTGATTAACCAGTCATGCTTAAGATTATCTCTTCATTTTAGAAAGGGAGAATGACAATTAACTTCAGTAAGAATAAATTAGTGACAGTTACGCAATAAATTTTCTTAAAAAATAAGCTACAATATTAATTCTAATAATTTTAAGTTCTAAATATGATTTTCAGTTTGCAACTGAGATTCCTATTTACAGCTGTTTAAATAAATATTTAGGTTAAAATGTATAACAACTCTTTTGAACTTTGAGATAGTTATATATAATCTCCTTTGCCTTAAAAATTTAAAATTAATCCCCTAATCTTTAATTTTATTTTGCAAAATCACTTATTGTTAGTTATGTTATTTTTTTATGAGGGTTAAAATGTCATTCAACTAAAATATGTTATTAAACAAAATATATATTATTATATAACTATTTATAATAATTTTTTATATTTTTTGGATAGTTGAGGCATTGATAGTAGCAAAATAATTGCTATTATTACCATATTAAATTTTAAATATTTACTTTGTGTTAGTTTTTCATATTTTTTTGTTATCAATGGTGTATAGTTTTCTAGTATTAAAAGCTAAATTAATTTAATAGAAATATTTAAATTTTAAATATTTTAAATATGTGCATTGCATTAATCTACATGAAAATATAAATAAAAATTTATTTTTTAAATAACAAAATCATGCACCATTGATAACAAAAAAATGGATAAAAAAATATAATATAAATATTTTAAAATTTTATATCGTGATAATATATTTTTTTTTGGTTATCAATACCTCAACTATCCAAAAAATAAAAAAATTTATTATAAATAGTTATACAATATAATATTTTTGTTTAATATATATTTTTTAATTGAATGACATTTTAATACTCAAGAAAAAAATAATATAATTACAATAAGGGGTTTTGAAAAATAAAATTAAAGGTGAGGGGCATAATTTTAAATTTTTAAAAGTTAGGAGGGTCATATGTAACCATCTCAAAATTTAGAGAGGTTTTATGTATTTAGCCAAATATTTATAACTTATTTTTTAAAAAAATTGTCAGGATCTAACTATAAAAATTTGATCTTTCATAATCTTATTATCATTTTTTCATTAAAAATTGTTGAATTAGTTGGCAAAAAATGAAATTGATAAATTAATTCTTCGATGTTATGTCCTCCTCCTCCAGCTCAACAACTCCCTGTTCTGTTTTTTTGATGGATAGCAAGAGTTAAGGCTTTTTCTTAATTTGCATGGAAATCTAAACGCAAGAAAGTAAGGAAATGTGATAACGGCGATCTGATCATTTGCCTTGAGGCCCTCTTTTCAATTATGGGCTGGACCGCTGATAAGATATTATATCAAATCAAGAGCAAAGAATTTGAAAATTCACTACAAAATTAAAGATTAAATTGAAAATATGTTTTGAATAAAATGACCATCATGTCCTTTATTAATGCTACATGTTATTTCACTAATGTTACTTGTTAATTCACTACATGTTACCTATTGATAATACCCTCCATATATTCAATCCCAATAACTTATTAAAACACTAACTTTACTTGTTAAGTCAATAATATTATTTGTTAATTTAATAGCAAAAAGTTGTTAATAATACTATCTATATATATTCAATCTTGGTGAACTTTAACTTGTTATCTTACTAACACTACTTGTTAATTCAATAGCAAAACTTGTTAATAATACCATATATATATTCAATTCTAGTGACTTGTTAAAACTTTATTTTAACTTATTATCTTACAATACTATTTGTTAATGCACTGGAGAAACTTGTTAACAGTTCTCTTTATATATTGATCTTGAGGACTTGTCAAAATCTTAACTTATTAATTCACTAATGCTCCTTGTTGAAACCATAAAGGGCATGGTGGTCATTTCTTTTCAAACATATTTCTAATTTAGTCCCTTAGTCATGCAATAAGTATTCATAATTCTTTAGTCTTGATTTGATATAATGTTCTACCGACAGTCCTATAATGAAATTCTCTTAAAGAAAATTATGAGTAGTGAATCTAACGATATGTGATCCTTTAAGGCCATCTTTTCAATTTGTTACAATTTGAGAACCAGAACAATCAATAGGATTGGGTCTAACAGAATGAATTAGCTTCTCACAACGTAATGATTAAGATTCAAGTCTCTATTGGGAGATATGTCTACATTTAATGTATAATTGTGTTTTGAATATGACTACCTCTAATAGGAGGATATCTATGAGAAATCAAAAAAAAAAACTATGAACAATGTTAAAGAGAGATTTTACCAACAAATGTTGATAAGAATTTGGCCCATAACTTACTAAGTTGAGAGATCAAATCGTGCTATTAATATAAAATTTTATTGGTGGATGATTTGTAAGCACTTTTTTAAGCATGGAAGTGTGTTCTGACTTAGTGAGCGCTTAGAACCTAACACATAAACTTTCCTTTACTATCAAATTTGCCTATTCTTTTCTTGTTGCAGGTACCCAGAGGAATGCTAATAGTATATGGAAGATGATTTGGAGGCTACTTGTAGTGGAAAAAGTGAAATTGTTCACATGGCTACTCATGCATAGGAGAGTTCATACCTATGAGTTGAGGTGTAAAAGAGGATTAATAGTTGAGAGTAGCTACCCTTTTGATTATGAAAATCTGGAAGACTCAATACACTTAATGTAAGACTGCTAGAATGCTTAAATAGATGAAAGCAAGTTGTGCGTGAAAACTGTTGGATTGAGTTTAACACTTACGCAAAGGTAGAGTGGATCGTATGGAATTTCAAACATAAGTTAGGCAAAAGAAACACAAGGAAGCTAAACTAGGCTGCTTTATTCAGCTATATATGTTAGGATATATAGGTGGATAGATGTAAGCATGTCTTTGAGGAGGAGGTGCCTTAGGAACATTATTATGCAATTTTCACCCTTTTTCAAGCCTACTCATATTTAGACCTCACTAAAATGGGACCCTCTCTCCCCCTCTCTCTCTTATGCTACCAAGCTCTCAAGCGGGACCTCTAGATGTAGAAGTGATGTGTTTAAACTTGAAGTGGATGGTTCTGATTTGGCTAATGGTGATGTAATTGTGATGGGATCATTTGAGATACACAAGACAACTAGATTTCTAGCTTTAGTGTGAAGTTGATTAATGCTCCTCTTGTTGTCGCTGAACTACTAGCTATTATTAACGGCCTAAATATGGGTTGGGCCAAGGAACTGCAATCTATGGACATTGTTTGTGATTGTATATAAGCTATTTTGTTTGCAATTAAAGGTTGTGAGGAGTCTTATCTGTTCAAGGATATTGTTGATGATGTTCACTTTTTGTACCATAAGGAATGGAGTTTGTCTATCCATTACATTAGTAGACTTCAATTCATTTGCTAACTCTTTGGCTAAGATGTTTCATAGTTTAGAGGTTAATTTTTATAATTTTGATCACTCCCACCTCTTGTGTGAGAGGAACCAAGTGATGAAAGTGATCATTTAGGCAATTCTAACTTGATTTGAGTTATGAAAACATTTTTCTATCCAATAAAAAAGAAGAGGAAGCAAAGAGCGAATTACTATGTATACTTAATTCATCATCCCAAATTTAATATTTTTAACTATTGTAATAAATTAGGCTTTTTTTTGGGTTTTCTAGCACGTTGAATACAATATAAAGCATTAGTTGTTTGATTTATAGCCTGCAAATGATGTATATTACATGTTAAAATAATTAGACAAAAAATTTGAAGGATTTGATGAATATATATATATATATATATATATTTTGCAACCGATGATTTAAAGGCTTAAAAAAAGAAAATTACTGATAAATATTTATAAATTATGGGTTAGCAATGTCATGAAGAATGGACTAGTAAGGAACATGATTCCAATCTCCACCAACTCTGCCTGCCATTCAAGCCATATTTTCAAAATCAAAATTCGCAAAGAGGATTTTCATTGGGATCAATATTCACATCTTCTTGTGCTTTCCTAGAAGCAGTGGTTTTCTTTTTCCTGTGGATTTAGTGAGTAGTTTAAAGCTTTATATTTATTAATTACAGTCATAAAATTTCATAAATCAAACAAAATTGTTAATATATATTTCCATTTAAAGATTCAAAACAATCAAGCTCACCATCAAAACACCACTCATGTATATAGCATGTCTCCTCAAAAAAATTTAAAATTTGATGTTATATGAGTATCATATGACAAATTCTAGCTTAGAGCCTTATATTCATTCATTCAATTAGTGCCTTAAGTGCAGTCATGAAATTTCATAAATAAAACAAAATTATCACTTTACCAAAAAAAAAAATCAATATATATTTTCATATAAAAATTCAAAACAATCTTTCTCACCATCAAAACACCACTCATGTATGTAGCATGTCTTCTCAAAAAAAATTTGAAATTTGAAATTGTATGAGTACCATATGACAAATTCTAACAACTATTTGATTAAATTGAAACAGTTATTATCATGTGTCTCGTAGTATATTCGTCAAGTGAATGGATTTATGGTCCTCATTCTGTCATTCAAATCCGGCAAGAAGATGAAAAATCTTGTGCAACGTAAATAAATAAGAAAAAAGTATATATGTCTTGTCTGCCCGTATGTGTAAAGAGATTCGCAAATTGAAAACTCAAGAGATGGAGAAGGAAGCTGGGAATATGATAATCAAAGCTAAAAGTGGCCAAACTGACGATATTCTCGCCATCAATATCACATCTCTGTCCATTTTAAAATGGTTCGTCAACTTTATTCCAAAGATTAACGATCAGTATTCCATTCAAAAAAGTTTTTGGGCCAAAAATTTTTTTAAAAAAAGTTAAAGCCCACGACTTTTCAATTACAAATGAGAATATTTTGGTTTGATGCGAGCAACCTTAAGCGAATGGTGTTTAATTATTATATCCAAATTTTTAAAAATAAGAAAAGAATAAGAAAACAGCTCGAAGGAAGGTTCTAGGAGCATACATGTGCCACAAGAGCATCTTCCCGTGCATCTAATGAGATTCTTAATCATATGCGAATATTTCAAATTCCCCATAGGATCCATTTAAGGCAAATTACAATTACAGACATAATTTTAAAAAAAACTGCACTAGATTACCTTAAATATTAACTATTCTTGAGGATTAAATAACTATCAAACTTTATAAGTAAGATTTATTATTTGTAATTTTTTTTAAAATTTCTTACAACATTTTATTATTTAAAAGAATTTTGTATTTTTCTTTTTCTTTTATTCCAACATTTTGATATCATGGGAAACCTGAAGGCATTATTACTTTCTACTCAAATTAATCCAAATATTGTGACATGATTATATATTTCAAAATTCAAGTTTAAGATCTTAAATGGGTTGATGTCACTCTATTAACTAGTTGAACCAAGTATTCTTTTATGAGTTTTGTATATTTCTAATCTATACCAATATTTAAAAAAAAATATCAAATAAGTCGATCGTAAGTGCGATTTATTTTTTGAGCTTTTTGTTTGATATATACTGAAGTGACTGGACCCAACGTACAGCATTTAACGAATTTCACAAAACCAGCTTAGATCTTGAATCAACTTAATTAGTTTAAAATTTCTCATCAATAGACAAGACTCCAATTTCCAACTTTCCAGCAAAAAATCCTACCTTTGTTCTGGCAAAAAGCAGTATATGCTTTTGGACCCAGTAATAAGTTGGCGGGAATTTCACGCAGCAATGATGACACTCATTCTATAATTTTGAATTTCCTCCTATTTTTCTGAGAACGCGGCTTTTAATAAGAAAAAATATCAAAGTTTTATTTTTAAAAATAAATTTGAGAAATTTTAAAAAATATCATTTGAAAAGGAGGCTTTAAAAATAATGAGATGTGATTTACGAATAATAATATTGATGAAAATATAAAGATAGACCGAAATATATCATTGTTGAAAAATCTCTAAATAATGAAACTTTTTTTTTTTTATGATTGTGGATTGCGATCAAAGACAAAATTGGTTTCATAAAACTTCGAAACAATAAGAATCTCTTTTGTCGAAATTTCTAAACAGTTTGAAAACAACTCTCCTTTTTGCTGATTTTTAACTCCTGATTTGGTCATTATATTTTTGTCAACAGTTCTTAGTTAAATCCTCATAGTTTTATTTATTTTTAATTTAGGAGCTCAACGTCAAATATCTATCCCTATGGCTTGTATTGTTAAAATAAGCTAATACGCAATATCACACACTAATTGCAATGAGCAGACATGGCTTCTAATTTTCTGTATCATCATATGATAATCGACACGTGGATATATTCATGCATCTGAATTTAATACGGTAACGAGTAAATTTTTTATATTATCAATCTGTTGATAGCATGACTAAAATTTTACATTAATCCCTATTTATTTGTTTATATATATAACATCTACATATTTTTATATAATATAAAATTCATGATCATTTAAAGTTAGCTTACCCATTAAAGAAGAAGCAGAAGTCCACACGTTCTCATGCAAACCAAATTATTATAAGAAATGGTACTATCTATAAATCAAACCACTTAGAATGCAGTTGATCATCCCAAATTTTATGCAAAATACATGTATATAATCTAGTTGAATGAGTATTTTAAGCTTTTTTTAGGTTAAATATAAACTAATATTTTGTTGTGAATGAATGAGAAATCAAACCTAGTCGCTATTCAATGATTTTTTTTTTAATCTTTTCCTTTTTCAACATCCACAACAAATGAAACTAATTAATTAATCACAAATTGGAGGGTTCTGAAATGTGTATTTGCCTAACAGTTAAGTTGGTTTCATCATAAGCATGCTGTAATTTTCAGTGCAATTATACATTAATAATTTACAAATATAAACTATAAAAGGGTGGGTGTATATAATCACAAAATAACTTCATACAAAAAGGCAAATGTCTCATACTATGAAAGATATTTATATTTAATAGCCGGTGTTTTAAATAAAATTGACTCAAATAATATGATATAAATTAAAGCCGGTAATTCAAGCTAAGCCTGACGGGCTAACCCAAATTGGCCCGAAAAATTTTAAGGCCGGGCTTAGAAAAAAGGATGCTTTTTTACGTTCGGGCAGGCCTGAATAGGCCCGAAAAAATTCGGGCCAAGCCCGATCGAGTTCGGGCTTGGCCCGAATACTCGAATAAAAAAATTATATTTTTAAAAAATATATAAAATATAATAAATATTAATTAATTTTTTAAATTTTAGATTATTTTATACTAAAATACCATATATTTGAGTCCTAGACATCATTTAAATATTAAAAAAATATATTTTATATTTTTTATAAAATAATTAATTTCAAAGTGAAAAAATAATTAAAAATAATTTTAAAAATTAAATTCAGGTATTCGGGCCGCCCGAAGTCTGAAGAAATTTGGGCCAGGGTTAACTATTCAGGTTTATCAAGGATACGGGCCTGTTCGGATTTGGGCCTGTTCGGGTCGAGCCCGAATAAGCCTGACCCGCCTGAATTCTCGGCTCTAATACAAATCATAAATAAAAAAAATGTTTCCACATAATTAAACCACTCGCTGTGGTCCAATATCTTTACGGAGTTTTCATAGTTTTTGGGCCAAAGTGAAATATTCATTTCTGCTACCATATATTTTCACTTCATTGAAATCTTATATCACATTTGTTTATAAACTCATGATTTTGTAAATAAAGTTCAAGGCTGTTATTCATTTATTTATGATAATATTCATGACATATCAAATGTCTCTAATTTATTATATTTTAGGGTATGTTCTGTTCAAAGGGAAAGAAGGAGAAGGATTTTAATAAAAAGGAGAGAGGGGAGATAGTTAATGATCCTTTACTTGATTTAATCATAGAGAATGAAAGAAAAGGTGAACTGATAATAAGTTTATGATTTCATTCTTATTAGAATTATTTTTATTCTTTATCTTTTATTAAAAAATTATATTATAATTTATTAACTATATCAATGATATTTTTTGAAGAATCAATATATTAATATTGTAATTTATTAAGGTATATTTAATAAAAAATTTTGTTGGTATTATTAATATGATGAAGGTTTTGTATGTCAAATATTGTTTTCTCTTATATGTTTCTCTTTTTTTTTTTGATAAACTTATCTTTTAATTTTTTTTATATCTAGGGGAAGTTATATTTTTTACTTTGATTCCAATAAAAATATTGAAAATTTATACATAAATAAATTATTTATTTAATTTTATTGGGTAAAAAAACTTATTTTATCATAAGAAAGAAGGAAAAACGACATGAATTTTTAATATCATAGATAAATATATTTTAGAAAATTAAAACATTGTGGATTAATTTAGTCAAATATAATTTTTTATTTCCTCTCCTCTCTGAAAAAACTCCAATTCAAAAGGGAGGGAAGAGGGATGTGTTGGGAGTCTTTTCCTTTTTTTTCCCCCAATTGTTAAGGACAAAAGTGTGTTTTTATTGAAATATTTTTTAAAGAACATTTAATATCTTAAAGTATTTGTTAAAACATTTTTATTTTTTCTAATAAACAGTTTTGGGGATTTAACGGTAGGATGGATGATGCTCCAATTTAATTATTTTAGGAGCAAAAAATGCTTTAACAAATACTTTAAAGTATTGAATATTCTTTAAAAAATGTTTCAAGAATAAAAAATGCGTATCTACCCTTTTATCAACCAAACAAGAGGAGGGAACATACCTTAATATTTCTCTTGGTTTTGTTAATCTTATCTGGAGTAGAAATTATGAAAGATAATAATTTCATCCAACTATTAAATTATCTTTATTGTTTTGAAAATAGGTAATATCAATAAAGGACCACTGAAATAATTTAATATTAAATAAGGACTTAGATGAATTGGATATTTGTCAAAACTTGAACTTTTATTTGTTAATTGTTGGTGTTTACTTATTACAAGTCATTGTCTAAAATTAAATTATTTCAAAGGTCTTTGATTGATATTCTCCCTGTTTTTTAAGTAGAAATAAGATTAAAGTATTTATAAATGACATTAAATTTTGGGAAAATGTAACTATTGGTTTCTAGAGTTTTAATGTGTTTTATTATTTGTCCGGATATTTTTTTGTTGCTTCAAATTTCTGTAATTTATCTCATCTATAATATCAATTCTTTTATTTTTTAAATATAGTTGAGAGAGAGGTGACGTAGTAAGGATGTTAAGTATGCGCCAATTTAAAATTGTCTTGAGTAGTAAGTAAGTGGATGAGAGTTTGAACCATAGCCTATGTATATATATTAATTTAGTTAAAAAAATGTTACCCATTACTCTCTATGAGTTAAAAGGGTTATCATTGCAAACAAAATAAACTAGAGGGTGATCTAGTCCTCAATTATATAGGATTAACATAGTAATAATTCTTGAAGTATTGCAAGAGTTAAATTCAGAGGAGAATATATAAAATAGTTGTTGTTTAAATAAAACAATTAAGAGTTTTGAAAAGATAATTAATATGTGATAAAAAATGCAAATAAATAAAAATGATAAAAAGCGATTAACCAACTAATCAAATAAGTATTAGGGATTAGGATTCACCTACTAAAATGATTTAATTTAATCCAATAAATTATTTTTTCTTTATTTATAGTGACAATCATTATTAAAGTATCCTCATCGCCTCTTAATAAATTATCGTGTATTTATTTAAGGTTGAATAAACCCTTGCTAATCCTATTGACACTTTAAATAAACCATTATGCCACGATCTAAGTAACCCCATATTTTAAATTATCTCTAATTTTGTTATATATGTCTATCTTTCTAAATCTAAGCTAATACTTATTTCATCGAAAAATATAAAGTATTTTTAATCGAATCTTACCCCCCAATATAATAATTATATATTTTTAAGCTAACTCTATCTTTTTATATTTATCCCTATTAAACACTCTATAATAAGTATAAAGTCATTATCAATAGGAGCACTTTTGAAAAAAAAGTAATAATTACACATCAAAAGACTAAAATGTATTACATTTTTTATCATCAAACTTCTCAAAAAAAATGCTTTATATTTTTTAACGAAGGAAGTATTCATCTTTCAATTCTTTGAAAAGCCCACAAATAAATTATATAATGGTCATTCTATATGAAAAGGAATTAGAACAAGAGATATAAATATAAATAGAAATATTAATTTTTCATAAACAAAAAATTATGTTCAACAGAAAAAATAAATAAATCTAAATAAAAGAGAAAAATCTATCTCAATTAGGTTATTTTTGTTTTAATTGAGAGTTTCAAAAAAACTCATAAAATTAAAACTACAATCCTAAATAAAAAATATAAACATAATTTACAGAAAAAAAGGAGAAACCTCCCAGTTTAGAAGAACTTCTTTGAAAGCTTTTGAAATGTTTATTTATAATTAATTCATCGAAAGGACATAGAATTCGCCTAGATCTCACCCAATCTTATTTGATTTGATAATATTTAATTTAAAATATATAAAATATTACATCACAGCTTGACACGCGTTTTGGACTTCACGGCTGCATGATTGGGCTTAGTGGAGATGCTCGCGCGTGGATGATTATCGAGTAAACCTTTCTCCATTTGATCCTGCGTGCGCCCGTGATGATCGAGCTTCTTGGTTGTCTGCACAGTAGAGTCGGTGATAAAGATCAAACTTAAAAGCTCTATTTAAATAAAAATTCTTACTTTAATAATAAATTTTTTTAAAATAATTGAATTTGAGAGTTTGGTTCTAATAAGCCCTATAAAAAAAAACTTAAACCCGAGCAGCCGTTCAAACTCTGTTATATTATTATTATCATTATCTTTGCTGGAGCACTTGTTCGAAGTCAATAACTTATTCACCTAATCCTACACTCATTATATTATTATTAATTTTAATTTATTTTAAAATTAACTTAATATAATTTAATAAATATCCGTAATCCGTGTATAGTATAAAATTTATGATATTTTTTATTTTTCTATAATTATTATGTTTGTATATTTATAAAAAATAAATTATTTTTAATTAAGATTTAAATTTTATTATTAGACTTTTAAATGTGTATTGTTTAATTTCTAAAAAATTATGAAGATTTTAATTTTTTTATTTCAAAATATTTTAATTAATTTATAATGTTTAATTTTATTTTAATTTTTTTAATTTTTGAAAAAAGGCTTGTAGGCTCAACCCTAAACCCTTCATATAAGGGTAGGGATTAAGAAATGAGACTTAAAATAGGAAATTAAGCTTTAGGGCTCAAGCCTAGAGCCGGGAATAAGGGCCGGGCCTGGAAGGCCAGGCTTGAAAATCCTGTTTAAATAAGGGTTCGGGCTTTGAAAATAAATTTTTTTAAAGTAATCGGGCTTGAGAGCTTGGCCCTGATAAGCCCTGTAAAATAGGGCTCGGGCCCAGGCTGCCCTTCAAGCCCTGTTATATTATTTTTATTATTATTTTTGTTAGTAAAACACGTGTTTGAAATCAATGACCTGCTCATCTGATGCTACATACATTATATTATTATTAATTTTAATTTATTCTAAAATTAATTTAATATAATTTAATAAATATCAGTGTATAGTATAAAATTTATGATATTTTTTATTTTTCAATAATTATTATGTTTGTATATTTATAAAAAAAATGAACCATTTTTTAAATGACGATTTAAATTTTATTACTAGACTTTCAATGTATGTTAGTTAATTTCTAAAAAATTATGATGATTTTAACTTTTTTAATTTTAAAATATTTTAATTATTTATAATGTTTAATTTTATTTTAATTTTTTTATTTTTTAAAAAAGGGCTTACAGGCCTGGCCCTGAGTATAAGGGTCGGGCTTGAAAAATGGGGGTCAAAATGAAAAATCGAGCTTTGGGGCCTAGGCCCTAAAGGGCCGAGCCTATAAGGGCCAGGCCCTTAAGGGCTGGGCCCGCCCATATTCCCAGCCCTTAAGAATCAAGCTCGCCCGTATTCCTAACTCTACCACGCACAGAGGCCTTTTATTTTAAGAATATTTGCGACAAGAGAACACTGGAGATTGAGGAACTGTTTGAAATTATTTTTATTTTATTACTTTAAAATTAATATTTTATAAAACATATTTTAAAAATAAAAAAAATAAAAATAAATATTTTTTTATTTTCTTTTATTCTTGACAACAATAATTTCAAAACATTTAAAAGAAATTTTATTTTTTATTATTTAAATTAATATTTTATTTTTTTTAAAACATTTTTAAAAAACACATTATCAAACAATTTTTTTAAAATAATTTTTTATTTTTAATCACATTATATGTTTTTATAAATCTACAATAATAATAATATTTAACAAATATATAATTTATGACTTATAAATATGTTCTTTACATTGAAAATATAGTGTAAATTTTTTTTATAATTTGCAAATAAAATTTTTATTATAGTTTGTAAATTGATGATTTATTAGTATTTATAAAAATATTTTGAATATATATTATTTATTAAACTCATAAAATTTATTGATTGAAATCATAAATATAAATTCATTGAGAAAAATAATATAATTTTATATTTAAATTTTTTTTTCATTGAGAAAGATAACGCACCTAAACAAGAAGATGATTAATAATAAAAATCTAACAAAATAAATTTGCTTGATTGAATTTTTATATT
Source organism: Prosopis cineraria (assembly GCF_029017545.1). Taxonomy (NCBI): domain Eukaryota; kingdom Viridiplantae; phylum Streptophyta; class Magnoliopsida; order Fabales; family Fabaceae; genus Prosopis; species Prosopis cineraria. Next base: position 17,296 of record NW_026556940.1, read on the forward strand.
TATTTTATTTATTTATAAATTTTTTAATTGTTAATTTGCTTTAAAATGTGAAATATACATACATACATACATATATATATATATATATATATATATTTGTATTATATAAATTTTAAAATATTAAAAAAATTGTGATAAATTTTTGTGGGCCAGCCCATAGGTTGGCTAGCGCACTAGAAAATGGTTAGGTTTGTGCTAAAAAATTCAACTCAACTTACAAAAAATATTAACTCACATGGGCTAACCTATAAAGAGGTTAATTCATAACTCGTTTGTCCAGTGCTACACATTAATTGGCCTTCATAAGGGTATAAATTATATGTAAATGCAGCTGAAATTCTCATTTATCGGAGGATTTAAAGCACTGTTTTGAAAACCGGACCGGACCGGCCGGACCGTCGACCGGTCTAGTTTTCGGTCTGGTTCAAAGGAAAAAACCGTTTTCAGAGTTGAGCTGGGTTGAGCCGTTTCGAACCGGCGGTCGGATCGGGAACCGGCGGTCGGACCGGGAACCAGATCCGGTTTTCAAAAATCGGACTGTTCAAAAAAAACTTTTTTTATTTTTTATCAAATTTTTTTAAAAAAATGACTAATTTTTTTAATCATTTGATATTATAGTGTATCATATAGCTTGTTAAGTCGTGATAAACTTAAAATATTTAAGTTTTTTAAGTTAAATAGTAATTTCATATGTATTTCTTATATTTAAATTATTATATACATATATAATTTTTTTTAATTTAATTATTACGTCACCGGTTGGACCATTGGTCCAACTGGTTGAACTATGCGAACCGTGAATCGCTGACTTTTCCGGTTCAATGTCCAGTCCGATTCTGAAAACACTGATTTAAAGCAATCAAATAAAAGGACTGCACCAAAGCATATAAAAACTATCGGTTTCCCATAATTTTTCAATGGGAACAAATTTATTAAGATAAACATGAAACTTGAAAGGAACAAAATCACATAGTAATATTTGTTTTGATATTGAGATTTAAGAGCGACAAAAACTGAAATAGAGTGAGAAGTTGCACTTCTTGCCGCCTTCTTGGTTCTCCTATAAATGCCCGAACTTGTCTCGAGGGAAGTAAACGGAGCTGCCTCCATTCATCCTCTTCGCTCTTGTGCCCTTCTTCTTGGACCATTCAGTACGGTCTGCCTTTTTTAATGTTTACTCTCTTCAGCTCGATATAGCTATTCCCGAGACTGTGCGATTGAGTGAGAGTGATAGACAGTGTGATCATGGATACGTATGCGCTGCATTTGGCCGCTGCGGCTCTGGTTGGAGCTTCCGTGGTGGCTTTGTCGGCTTACTACATGCACCGGAAGACTCTGACTCAACTTCTTGAGTTTGCCAAGACGGTAGATAAAAATAGGGAGAAAGACGATGTTTCCGCCGGTGATTCGACGCAGCATTTCATGAAGCGGCGTTCTCATGCAAGGAGGAAGGGGAGTGGGTATTACAGGCGGGACTCTGGGTCCTTAAACGATGTTATGGCAATCTCCGGAGGGAAGGATGGAGAGGAGAAGCGCAACGGTCCGATGCTGGTTAATGGTATCCCGGATGGGCTACCCAGCCTGCATATGGTTCACGAAGGTATGGCGTTGATGTAGTTACCAGAGTGATGATAGCTATGTAATCTGTGATTTATCTATGTTTCATATTACAAATGCAGTATAGTCGACGTAGTTCATTCCCGGAGAAGCAATTTTAGGACCCTGACCCACTACTTTTAGCTGTTACTACAAGTTAAAGTTAAAACAGGATAATGATGACTCAAGGTCTCAAGCTTTAATTTTGGTTATATAGGATTCATGTGGTTGATAAATAATTGTGTGAATCAGAACTGTTATGGACAATATGAGTAAAACACTTGAGATTGATGTATTATATATGCTAAAGGGATTCCTGTATATGCTCCTTGCTAGAATTTTCTCCTAATTGGAGAAAACCAAGCTGGTTTGAAAGAACTTGGAAGAGTCGGACGTGATATTTATATTGTGCTTATTGTCAATCTTTTTTCCCCTTCTTCCAGTCCAGTTAATTATTGTCCATTTGACTTAATATTGGAAAGTTTCACTTGATAACTGGAAGAATAGGAAACATAGATTTGAGTTCATAAGTTTCTTTGACATGTGGATGGTAATTTACTCGAGATAGAAAACGAAGGATAGAGCAACTGGAAAATATAAGTTATATCTACAATTACTAGAAATAAAATCTTATTTATTCTTAAATAATTATAGACGACTTTTTTTTTTTGGATTTCCCAGTCTCGGACTGAATGAGCTAGAATTACTAATTTGAAAAGATGCCCTATGGTGATGCCATTTGGAGAAATTTGTGGTACAATTTGAAAGTGGTGGATGATGAAAAGCTATTGAGTTAGCTCCAGGCCTCCAGCTTTGTTTTGTAATTTCTGTTCGAGTAATGCATCCCCTTTTAATAATAAAAAAATGAATTAGACAGGAACAGTGTGAAATATACATATAGATGGTAATTTATCGAGGGAAATAAGATCTACATGGTTACACCCTGTTTTCACCTAGCTGTCTGTCACAAAGTATGCTCTGCATGGCCATAGTTATGAATGATGTAGTGATCCTTGTCTTCAACAATCTTTGTTTGGAAAGATTATTAACATTCTTTTAGGCTAACCATTTTAATTTTGGGCTACTTAAAAAGCTAAATTCTTTTTTTCGTAGATATTGTATATTCATTTTTTCTCTTGGTATAAGCTTGTCTTCCCTGTTGGCCCTCCATCCCCACCCAGGAAATAATAAAAGGAAAAAAAGAAAGAAAGAGTAAGTAGTTTTGGTCTTGTCATGGATATCCTATGCATGTGAAGACAGACCCTAAGAATCCAAATAACTAGTTTCTTTTTCTTTTTGGTTTTTTGAGGTATCTCCACAGTTGGAAGCTTTGAGATTATTGCTTTGAGGAATTTGAGCGTCATTTAAGGGGTTATTCAACAATTATATTGAGTTTAGATTTGACAAACAGTGTGTCAGACATTTTAGTATCATGAAGATGTGGGGTTAAAGTTGGGGAAGATTGTGTATAAATAGCACTTATTACTTTGCACTATATATAATTGTGTGTGTGTGTGTTTAAGTATATTAGACTACTGTTGTTTGAGCTTTCTATGGCATTTACTCTTTTTGGCTCATGTATCTTACACGTAAACACGAGAGCTCACTGGTTTAGGGGTCAATCCCAATGTTTGTTATATGCTAAAAACTTAAACGTACGGTTACAGGAAAATCTGCACAGGCTGTTGACGAAAAGAAAAATCTTTTGTGGTCAACTTCTCCTAGGTCTCCTGTTTCTAGCGCTAGTGCCTTTGAAAGTGGGGAGGCATCAGATGATGAAGATAATATGACTGACAATGCTAAAGTAGATCCCAGATATTTGCACACGAATGGAAATGTTGTAAGTCTCTTATGGGGATTAAGTATGCATTCTTAGTAAAGCTCTCCCTCCCTCTCTCCTTCCCCTCTTGTTGCCTCCTTGCTCCTTTCCATGGTGTGCAAGGAAACCTAGTTTTCTCCAATTACTCTTTAGCTGCTTTTTGTTCATTGCAGGAATTAATGGTTTGCATCCAATAGAAGTTTGAATGATCCGAGGGAATGAATTAGAATTTTACCTATTTGCAGGGTATTGGGGCCAAAAACCCATATGAGAGTTTACCTGATCATGTAAATGCTGCTGGAGAGCAAATGTCGGCCGTTGCTTCAAGCATGATCCATTCTCATAGTGTTTCTGGTGACTTGCATGGTATTCAGCCTCACCCTATTGCAGCTGACATTCTGAGAAAAGAGCCAGAGCATGAAAGTTTTGCCCGACTTAATGTTACTCCAATTGGTATTGACTTTGGTTTATTTTTTTGAATGTAGTAAATTGCTTCAAAAGTGTTTCTCTTGGCCTTTGTAAAATTCCATTCCGCTTCTTTTATTTATATTTTCTGAAGGGAATTAAAATTTTAAAGAGTTATATTAAAAATTTTTAATTCTTATGTTTTCTGTTTAGAGGCTCCATCACCTGATGAAGTAGAAGTATATGTAATTCTTCAAGAATGCCTTGAAATGCGAAAAAGATACGTGTTCAAAGAGGCAGTTGCTCCCTGGGAGAAAGAAGTTATATCTGAGCCTGGTACTCCAAAGCCTAACCTAGACCCCTTCGTTTACATTCCTGAAGGAAAGTCTGATGTGAGTTACCTTTTTTCTTTGTAAGTATTTCATCAGTCAAGACTAAGGTTTCTCAATTTTACCCTTTTTTGTGGTTAATATATTCTGATATGCTGCAGCATTACTTTGAAATGCAAGATGGGGTTATTCATGTTTACCCTTGTAAAGACTGTAAGGGCATTCTTTTAGCATCTTTCCTTCTGTTTTGTTTTGTCTTCTGGGAACACCGACACTGGCTGGATCCTTAGGCACATTTGCTTACTATTTGCAGCAAAGGAAGAGCTTTTCCCTATTGCTGATGCTACTACCTTCTTCACTGATCTTCATCACATACTTCGAGTCATTGCAGCAGGAAATACTAGAACTTTATGCCATCATCGTCTTAATCTTCTAGAACAAGTAAATATGTCTAGACACTAGATTGTGGTTATGATCAGTCTATACTGTTATTTCAATTACTGATAATAAATTGGCTGATTGACAACTACTTTTTTGAACATTTTTGTATGTCTTAAGAAATTCAAGCTTCATTTGATGTTAAATGCGGATAGGGAATTTCTCGCCCAGAAAAGTGCTCCTCATCGAGACTTCTATAATGTTAGGAAAGTAGATACACATGTACATCACTCAGCATGCATGAACCAGAAATGTCTATTACGATTTATAAAGTCAAAGCTGAGGAAAGAACCAGATGAGGTGATTAGTTTATTTCTGTGTCATTGTGTAATTTGCAGAATTTTTTTGCTGTTTATGTTGCGTGAACTTTTCCTTTCTAAAGACTTGACAACAGTTTTCTTGTTTCTGTGACTGAAAATATTACCAAGTTGGTGGAAGTATTAGTGCATGTATGTCTTTTAGGTTTTAACCATGAGGAGGTCAATCATACATCAGGCAACTTCCATGAACCTATTAAATTTTGAAATAACAGTTAGGATGTTTTGAAAAAGATATTAGCATACCTTTCAAGGTAAAATAGCAATTTCATATCACGAGTTACAGGAATTAAGGTTTTAAGAATGGTTGTCTCCTGTGTTTGCCTTATGCATGTGATATGTTGCAGTGAGTATTAACTAAAGTAATGTGGCCAGGGAATATAATCACTTAATGACTTTGTTTCGTTTTTGTTTTTCTTTGTTTCTTTGTTCTGTGTGTGTATGTGTGTTTGTAAGGGGGGGGAGCGTGCTTCATCAAAAGGGTTGCTGTCAAATGCAGAAGTATGACATACTTTATGTTATTCTCTTTTGATTACAGATAGTACTCATTACAGCCTTGTAAAATTCTAACTTCATTCAGGTTGTCATATTTCGAGATGGGACATATTTGACCTTGAAAGAAGTTTTTGAGAGTCTTGATTTGACTGGGTAATATTATAACTACAATTATCACCCATAATTGAATTTTGTTGGCTATATTTTGGAGTATGTAATCTATTTTCACGCTTGTTTGAGCAGGTATGACCTCAATGTGGACCTTTTGGATGTTCATGCAGACAAGAGTACATTTCATCGTTTTGACAAGTTTAATTTGAAGTACAATCCTTGTGGTCAAAGTAGGCTCAGAGAGATATTCTTAAAGCAGGATAATTTGATTCAAGGTAACTTATCTTCTCTAGCAGATTGAATTCCTTTGTGTTCGCTTCTAGCTACAGTGGTAGAAAAACCCTACAGTTTTGGAGAATCTATTTACATTGTTGATTCTTATTTGTAGATTCTAATTCTGACAAGGGTTTTATAAAAGGACAAGACTTATATACTTAATATAATTTTATCCAATTGAATCAAAACAAGTGGATTTTTCATGTATCAATACAACAACAACAGGAATTTATTATAGAATAAATAATCTTTAAACGATACATATGTCTTGATTTAATTAGAAACAAGTATCTTAAGTATATAAAACTAAGTGTATAAGTTTTTTCCTTTATAAAATCTCATTGGATCTGGGATCATCTTAACTTTTTAATTAACTCTACATAGCACCCAGTAATTTCAGCCTTCTTTATTCTATTATCTGGATGCGAAAGACATTTTTTTTTGTTGGATTTTAGTCTTACTGTTCTCTGCAATATAAACGTGTATTGTTCCTGGCTTGTGTGTCTTCTGTATCATCCTCTATTTAGTTAGCATAATCTGGTTGCTGAAGACAAGGGAAGTTGGAATTTTACTGACTATTATAGTAATCTGCAGACATTGATTATATAATTAGAAAACTATTATAATTTTTCCTACGAAGATGCCTTTTTGTTAGTGTTATGCAGAATTGTGTCATTCAGTTTTTAAACAAATAAGATGATAGGTTTGACTAAGACAGGGTATAGGGCTTGGATCAATGCAGATAGTTTGGTTTCGAGAGAGGGTATTACTTGAAAATATTATATATAAATAAGGGTTGAATCTATTTGGGTGAAAAATTGCCGCCCGCAGGTCAATGAAAAAGCAGAGGATGGATAATGAAAAATTGCCACCTGTGGGCCAACGAAGTGAATTAGCATTTAGATTGTCTTATTTTAAAAACCAAAGGATGTTTTATTTTCTTGTGATAGTTCGTTTTGTTGCATGGGATAGGTCGCTTCCTTGCTGAGCTGACAAAAGAAGTGTTTTCTGATCTTGATGCCTGTAAATATCAGGTTCTTTCTTGAATCCTAGCATGTTAAATATTTTTCTGAGAATATATACTAATTCATTTGATCGTCATCTTCTACTTTAACATATTGCAATGGTAAATTCCTCTATTCTGATATTGCCTATTCTGTAAACATGTTCAATTCTTGATTTTAATTTGTCTTACCAAAAAAGGCATATGAAGTCATTTTTTTTTTAAAGTGTTTTTCTTGGTCATAGTCGAGTCCTAATTTCTCTGTAGACTTGTGGGTATCTGTAAAGAGATGATCTATCTTAGTCTTCTTTTTCAGTTAGCGCCAGTGAACCCATTTTAAAGATCTAGTGTTTTTGATATTATCCTTTGGTGAGATGTTGTTCAGGTTATTGCGTAGATCATAATCATAATTATTCTTTATTCACATTTCAAACTTTTGACTTATGGTGTAAGTTTACTGGATGAGCAATCTTCCTTTGTTTTCTGACCAAACAGCAGTTGATTATGATTTCCATTTTGTGCAACAAATATTTGTTTGTTTGAATTTTTTTTTATGAATACTTCTTTTGACATGGCCATAATTGTTTGTTGTTATATGTCTTATTGCGCCTAGTTTGTTCGCAGATGGCTGAGTATCGAATATCAATATATGGGAGGAAGCAAAGTGAGTGGGATCAACTGGCCAGTTGGATATTGAATAATGAGCTGTACAGTGAGAATGTTGTTTGGTTAATTCAGGTATTCTCTTGTTCCACTTTCTGATCACCGAGCAGTTTAGTCTTTCAAAATGATGAGGTAGAACTATTCTCTATTTGTCATGTTTTCTTTATGCATAAATATCATCCCCTTTGCCCACTCATAATGTCGAAATCATGGATTTCAACTACACATCATATAATTCATGTATGCATGGTGCACTCTCATTTAGTATGAAGTTTTCAGGGTTAACGTTTCTTGATGCCTGAATTTATGCCCTTGATGCTCCCACTTAAGAGTGCATGGCATCTAAAGTATTTGGGAACTTCCATCTTGTCTCGATTTGCTTAAGCAGTTGTATGTGTGATTAATATTATTTTTTTTAAATATTTTTTCGGCAGCTTCCTCGGTTGTACAATGTCTACAAAGAACTGGGAATAGTGACGTCATTCCAGAACATTCTTGACAACATCTTCATTCCACTATTCGAAGTCACTGTGGACCCAGATTCTCATCCACAGTTGCATGTTCTCTTGAAACAGGTATAGCATTCATCTACAAAATCAATTACTTGTTATATCCTGAAAGTTTGTAGGAGTTTTGTTGACGGGGCTGAGAGTAGGACTCTGTTCATTGTTGAATGACCTATGCACATATGAAACATCCTAAGAAGTGAATGGCTACAATGGCGGATTGAGATAAGTTGACTTCACATCTAGCTTTGCTTGATACTATTAGCCTGAAGCATCCTATAAGAGTGAAATAAGTAAGACTGTGGCAGTCAAATTCTTTCTTCTTTGCTTTTGACTGTTCTTCATCTAGTGAGAACTCATAGCATCCTTAAGGCCCGAAAGAGGGCTATTGATGGCGTTTTGTGCTTCTGTTATGTATGATTTTGTTGTGTTTTGTTCTTGAACAATGAAGTGTACATTATTTGACCATGTATTTATGTTTTTTCCCGACACTTGTAGGTTGTTGGGTTGGATTTGGTTGATGATGAAAGTAAGCCTGAAAGACGGCCAACTAAACACATGCCTACACCTGATCGGTGGACCAATGTTTATAATCCAGCATATTCGTACTATGTGTACTACTGTTATGCAAATCTTTACACCTTAAATAAGGTCTGCAATTTTCGAAAGAACAACTTCCATACGTGTATGTCAATCTCTAGGTGTTTAGCTATTCACTCCCCTCCTGACCACCACCTCTCCAATAAAAGTTAAATGAATGAAAAATAAGGGGCTAAAAATTACAAACAGAAAAATCAAAATGTATATCTCTCTTCCTAATTTCTAATGAAGTAATTATAATGCATGATGGCATATTCTCTATAATATCATTGATTTATCAGTCACTCTGATTGATTAGTTCTTGTTTGAGGGATTTATTGCTCCCTCTCCTCAAGTGACCATAGACTCTTGCATATTTTTTCCAAGATATCTCGCATATGGATTTTCAATAGCTTGGTTTTGACGTACTCATTGATGTGATACACTTATATCTCAGCTTCGTGAGTCAAAGGGAATGACAACAATCAAATTCCGCCCTCATTGTGGAGAGGTAATTTTTAGAGTGTACTTTCTTTGTTTGGACATTGTTGCGTGGCTACATTATATGATGCATCATCATATTGTACACAGGCTGGTGATATTGACCACCTAGCTGCAACCTTTCTCACTGCTCATAGCATTGCACATGGAATTAATTTGAGGAAATCTCCAGTGCTTCAGTATTTGTATTACCTAGCTCAGGTTTGGCTGTTTTTCAATCGATTACTTGGTTTGGATTTTTGCACTCTGGCAGTAGCTGATGGGTTGCGGTGTTTTGTTTGTTATCAGATTGGGTTGGCTATGTCTCCTTTGAGTAATAACTCCCTATTTTTGGACTACCATCGGAATCCCTTCCCAACATTCTTCGCACGGGGTCTGAATGTGTCGCTTTCTACTGATGATCCACTTCAAATTCACTTAACTAAAGAACCATTGGTTGAAGAATATAGCATTGCTGCATCTGTGAGATGCTGAGATTTCTCTCCCCCTTCTTGCATGGCATATAAACGAACAATACTTACGGTATTTTTTCTTATGCATCTACAGGTATGGAAATTAAGCTCTTGTGATATATGTGAGATTGCCCGTAATTCAGTGTATCAATCTGGTTTCTCGCATGCCTTAAAGGTACCCCTTTCATCTGAATCTTCCATGAATAAAATTCCTCTACCCCAAGGCAAAATTGTTTTTCCCCCCCCTGCATTAACACCTGGGGTCAGGGATTTAGTATTTGCAAGAGTACTCCCTCCGATCGTTATTATAAGATAAAGTTGACAAATTTTGTACTTATTAAAAATGTTAGTTATAACCTTGAAATTGTTTAAAAAAAATGTAAGTTTTCTAATTTTATCCTTCTTCATAATTAATGATCATAATAAATTGTTGTTTGGAAATTCAATTGACAATAAATAAATAAGGGGTAAAATTGAAAAAAAAGCATTAACTACTCTGAACTTGTCCTATATGTTAGAACCGAAAAAAAAAAAAAAAATTTCAACTTTGTCTTATATTAATGACTGGAGTAGGGGATATTTTTTAATTTGATTAAATTTTAGTGTTTACTATCTTGTCATTACAATCAAAACATTTGAATAACAGTATAACACAACAAAACCTGAAAACATTACTAGAAAGCTACTCACGTCTAAGATTCATCCTTAAGTAGTTGGATCAATCAACTAATTACATGTAAGAGGAAAAATAGCGAACTAAGTTACTACCTATGTTAACATACCAAAATACCAAAGTCAAATTAAGCTAGGATGGGATTATTAATTCCCAATTATAGAAAGCTCTTGATGAACAGTCAAGAGTTGCAAACTATGATGTGAATGACTGCTTCCTGGCCAGTGGGATCATTATCATGAAACGAATTGATTATAAAACTTCAAAAGGAACGCATCCCGATCATATCCTCCCTCCCCTTGAGAAGAAGTTGATAGTCCAAGTGATTGGAAGTTGTACATTTAGTTAATGACTTTAGAGATTTATAGATGCCAACTGACGCATCAAAATTATTATTATTTCAGTCACATTGGATTGGCAAGAAGTATTACCGGAAGGGGCCTAATGGAAACGACATTCACAGAACGAATGTTCCTCACATTCGGGTAGAATTCCGACACACGGTATGGATTTCATTTGATAATGCTTGGCCATATTTAACTTATTAACCTTTTTGTAAACTTTTCACATTATTTGGTTTAATAATCTGCACTAGATTCTTCTTCAATCAAGGTTGAAATATCTAATTAAAAAGGTATATATATATATATATATTATAAACTTCAGTCACGCAAGCTTAAGAGATCCATTATTATTGTTTCGCCCAAAAAAAAAAAAGGAGATCCATTATTACTGTTGCATATGTTTCAAAAACATATTACATGATCTGTTGAGTCAATTGTGAAGCAATTTAATGTGATTTATGTTCTTGCAGATTTGGAGAGACGAGATGCAACAGGTTTACTTGGGAAAGGCCATTGCCTCCGAAATAGACATGTAATATAGTTCAAGCCACGTGCATCGTCCTTGCTTCGAGCTTTTGAACAGGTAATACATCCAAATTTTCCTATGAACAAACTTCGGATACCATTTCATGGATTTTTTTTTTTTGGGGGGGGGGGGGAGGGGTTTGATAGCAGTTTTTATTATTTTTTTTTTTTTTTCACTATCAAGTTATTCAATGAAAGCATAACCCTATTAAGTCGGTATTATACACCCGGAATCTTTAAGGACATTTTCATTACATGCCATGTTTGTCTAAAATATCGGAAATCATCAATATTAAGCATTGCTTTATCCGTGTAGGTCTTAATTGATTGAATCTGTTCAGGGTTTTATTTTATAGGTCTTAATTGAGCTCCAGCTCGTCAGCATCAAAGGAGATGACAAGCTTCGGAGAACCCCATCTAAGTTAACAGTCGGGCCTGACGCGCGCGCACATATATATTACACACCGACTCACCAACGCTGAAGAATCTACGGCACTGCCTGGAGGACATGACCAGAAGCCGGAACACCATACTTGATCGACACCAACAGCTACAAGACAACTTGGTGTACAGATATTATTTTGAGCTTAGAGATAAGAATAATTTGATTTTAATTATAATCATACGCGTTGAGCGAATTTGCGGTTGAATCATGGCAGGAAGAGAAGATGGCTCTGAAAAATTTGATTCGATATTTATCACAACCATTGTATATGCTTCGATCAAACTAAAATTGAGATCAATCATTTTTATGAATACAGTAATTATCCTCTTTTTTGGCGTAGTAATTTACGCTTTAGTTATGATTACACTAATGACAACAATAGTCAATAGTAGCAAGGCAACAATGACTTTCTTTGATTATTTGCTACAAGTTTTCCGCAAAATATCGTGTGAAATAACATAACTGGAGCCGAATATAATAAATAATGCTCCGTTGAAAAATGTTAAGTATTTTCAATCAAATTTTATATCCAATAGATTAATTAATTACCTTCAAATTAATACTACCATTTCATAGTTACATTTATTAAATAAGGTATTTTACTTTATTTATAGTTAGAACATGTATTAGTTCTTTAATTTTATACAAAGATTCAGTTTAATTCCTTAATTGCATAAAATATCTTTTTAATCCTAACCTAATACTATTAATTTATAATAATTATTTTTTGCATTTATTATTATTATTTTCAAATATTAAATTTAATATGTAACATTTAAAAATATTTTTTCAATATTTAAATTTTTAACTTATAAAATTTTCGCGAATAAAATTAACGGTGATAGAGTTAAATAATTTAAAATAAT
>NW_026556941.1:0-29626 GCF_029017545.1 Prosopis cineraria
TGCTTTGGGGAAACGCACACGCAATTATTCGCAACAGATGCCCTTTGCCCACCCTTGATTTAATCATTAATCGGCTACATCTCTAAATGCATGAATTTCATTTCAGCACTTCCTCCGAAGTTTCAAGAATTTCATTATTGTAAACTAAATGACTGTATTAGTAAACGCAATCTCTTGAAGGTGTAAAAAAACAAAACAAATGATGCAGCCAACATAACATCAACCCACCTGCCAGAGAAAGCCCCAGTCTGAACGTTTGCTCCAGCAGAACTCAATGGATTGCTAAATTGTTCTGAAAATAAATCATGTTTGAACCCGCCAAAATTAATACCATTTGAATTGCCTGATAAGCTGAATATATCTATTTCAGATCTCTGCGGAGAAGATGCCAGATTTACAGTTTGTTTGCAAACATAACTGGAAGGATCTTGTGCAGTGGCTGAGCTAGTAAAGCCATTCCAATCATCAAAGGAATCGGCAACTTCTTCGGTAGTCACAGCGTCAGTTGTCTTGCTATAACTCCCTTGCCACAAGTCATCTGCCGTCCAGTCAAAATTATTATCGCTCTCCACAACTTTTCCATCATTAAGATCAGTAGTAATTTCAGATCTCTCAGTCTGGCTAGCTACCACTGAGTTGGGAAAACTGCTGGAAAGGTCTTGTGTGGCCAGCAGAGCCTATAAAGTCATCCCAAGCATTAATTGAATCAGTAACTTCATCAGTAGGGACAGTGTTTGCGGTCTTGTCATTGCTTCCTGGCCAAAGGTCATCTGCACCAATCAAATTCTTGTAGATGAACTATGATTACCCTCTGCTGTTTTTGCATCATTAAGATCAGCAGTCACTTTAGCGTCCCAAGTCTGGCTAGTTATCTTTGAGTTTGAAACACTACTGGAGGGATCTTGAGTGATGGCCGAGCCAGTAAAGTCATCCCAAGCATCCAATGAATCAGCAGCTTCGTTAGTAATCACATTATCAGTTGTCTTGTTTGGCTTTCTTGCCCTTGGTCATCTTGCATCCAGTCTAAATTTCCAGTAGAACTGCGAGCACTCTCTGCCATTTTTGCATAATTTAGATCAAACGTTACTTCAGGTTTCCCAGTCTGACTGGTTAGCTCGGAAGTTCTTTGTATACCACCCTGAAACCAATCATTTTCCATAGATGCTGAAGGGTTCAAGCTGTCATTCTTCTTTACACTCAGAGAAGCATTCCCATATCCAAATACCTCATCCAGATCACATTAGAATGATCAAATGATCTGGCCTCTTTATCAACTGCCTCAGAACCTGCAGACTGGAAGTCTGCCTCCCAACCAGAAAAGGAATTGCCACTCTGACCTTCTGAAGGCCCCGTGGTTGTTTCTGGAGTCAGGTCATTCTGAAACAAACTAAGATTTTCATTAGTTTGGAGAGGCTTATCTTCAGCGCTATCCACTAGCTTTTTCGAAGCCAACTGATCTTCAAATGCATCAGAAGCAAATTTCCTCTGAGCAAACCTATCAAGGTCAACTGCAGCCAAATTTAATGAACCTTTGCTCTGGAATGCTGCCTCATCTGAGTTACCGGTTTGAGGTCCATCTGACTCAGAAGGCCGTATAATTTCCAAATCTAACAGTTCAGATAAGGGAATCTCTTCTTTTGATGCACTCCTCTCTCTGTTTGAGTCATTTCCTTTATTAACTGGTTCCACCATCTCCTGCAACAAAACGTATCAAGTAAACGTAGCAGTTTTTATAATCAAGCAATCAAATTAAAAAGCAGGACAATACCTACAGATGTTAAAATGGTAGTTCTCTCACTAAAGAAGGAAACATTTATCATATATCAAAATTCCAACCATCACCAGCATTAACGAAAGAAGTTAACAATAGTTTGGACAGCAGAATTGAATTCAGAATAAAGCTTACCAAATAAGAAAACAAGGGGGAAAATCATGCTAGAAAAATATATATATATATATATATAAATTGAGCTTACCGATCCATCTAGTTGAAGGGAGTCTAGTAAGAAGCGATATCCAACAGTGTCTTTGAACTTCACAGGGTCAGGAGGCAAATCCTTACGGGGATTTGTGCCACAAAAACGCAGATAGCTGACTGCACCCCGCGGAGGAGTTTGCCCTTGCAGTGCTTGCAGCGAAGGTAGGGAGGCGAGGGATCGAGCCCTGCTATTGTCTCTGCAACTGAAGGTAGCTTAGGAAGCGTAAAAGGGTCCTCTTTCTCGGGTTCGTACCAAGATAGATTGACCTCTTTACGGAGCAACAATTTTAACTCTTTTATCTGATCTAGTGGAATCTCAAACGCCATTGTCCAGGATTGGATTTCGATTTTGCTCTCGTTCGTTCTCTCTCACACTAAGGAACAAGCAATTAGATTCACTTGTCAGCATATCACCGCAGAACCCAGAGGAAAATCCATGAAACTATCTCAAACGACACCGGCCAGATCAAAGGGAAAGGCAGTCTGCAAACGGCAAGAAAGATCGCTGCGTTTTCGCTTGGGAAAACATTGATTCGCACACAAATTCATATATAATCTTAGCTTTGATTTTAAAATTTTTAAAAGTAATTATTGAAAATTTTTAATTAATATAATCAACAAATATGTAATATAACATCTATAGAAATTTTTAATATTTAAATATAACTCGTTTCAATTTGTGTTGTAAAAATCATATTTCAAATTTTATGCAATACATGTGAGACATGGAGTGCATTTAGTTTATATTTTGTCTTTTTCATTTGATAAATATATTTTAAATTCACTTCATTTTATTCTTTTTAATTAAAAAAATTTCCTATCCTCTCAATCTCAGGAGTAAGACTCCTTTTTTTTCTGTTATTTTTTATTTTGCTAACTTTTTGGTCTGTACTTGCTTTTATATAAAAAGGTAATAAAAATTTCTAATAATTCACTTTATGAATAGGATAGCTTCTTTAAACATTTTGTGGCTGGGTGTTGTGTCGTAACATTCTACTGCTCATAACACTACCAACAAAATTTGGGTGCTGATATTATGTATGGATGCTTAAAACATAAACGTATCTGCATCTAATACATATTTGATATAATATTTATAGGATATTTTAACATATCTATTACATATTCTAACATTTGTATTATAATCTTTTTGTATTACTTAAAAACTTAAAAAAAAAAACGTACTATTTTGATTGATTAATACAAATATCCTCATGTTATCTTAGAATTCTTATTTAAAAATTAAATTATTTACACCTATATTATAAAATGTTGAAATATATCTAATAAATATTTCCATACCAATATTCTAAAATTTTAAAAATTATCACATTCATCATATTAAGTTATATCTTATCCTACACATGTACACATATCAAAGCTTTTTATGATGATAGAAAAAGATTTCTCTACAGGCAACTATAATATATTGTCCAAGTGTAGTGAAAGTCTTGAAGTAGGAGGGATGAAATTATGAAATATCTTTCTTATGTTAACATGAACCTACTCTAATAATTTGTTACCTCACAATTTATCATGCTGCAGCAAACTTTAAACTTGAATAATATATATAGTTTCTTTTAATGAAAAACATGAATAAAATATTTAATTCCTCCACCACTTGTTAAGGCTGCTAAAATTTTTCATTTGCCTATACGCCACAACTATAATATCTCTCTTACTAAATATAATTAACATTTCAAATCTAAGATAATCAAAGAAATGACCCAAATAAGATTATCAAGTTTGTATTTGATAGAAATGGGATCATAAGTTTTCATAATTTAAAATAAGTCAAAATCATCTAGTAAACTTTTAATCAAAGTAGAATAATGTTTCGAAAGTATGAGATACCTCAAAGAAGTAAAATGATACAAAAATAGTTGAAAAACATCAAGTTTTAAAAAATAGAGCCGTGCACTGTGGCATGTGCACATGTGCTGCGATGGCTTCTTCTCTATGCTACTTGCTACAACGAGTTGCAATTATCAGACAACATCTTTGTTGTCATTTGATAGTAAATCTGAGCAACTTTTAATGTGCCTCATTTCTCCATCTGACGTTCGAATGAGATAATTCAGGCATTTACAAAAAGCTCTTTTCACAAACTAGCTAATAACATGAGTTTTACTTTCAAATTAAGTCATAAAAGGAAGTTAGATACCAAAACATATTTTTAACTATTCTCGCAAATTTTACATCTCAAAGGTGTCCAAAATCAAATGCCATTCCTAACACTCAAACCATACTCAATAGATTTAAGACTATTTGTATAACACCACATGCACATATACATCACAAGTTTTCACTCCTCAACCTACCAAAAATAGAATGGGTTTTTTTATTTTTTACCATTGCAACTTTACCATTAACGTTCACACTTGAAATCAAATCAATAACCCTATACTTGCATTAGTATTTTAACCCTATAAAACACTTGAACAACTTGCAAATAACAACCCAATGCCCAAAATACATTCCTAAAAATTATCAACATCAAAAGTGTAAGTATATGCAAAATGTAACCTAATTGGCAATAAACTTGTTCATTACATAGTATAAATGAAGTAAGAAAGCATTACGATAGAAATACTCAAATTCCTAAACCTCTGGAGCCTTTTTTCTTTCTACACTAGAGTTAGAGCCTGTAAAATATTAAAATAAAGGAGTGAATCTAGCCACTCAATAACTAAGGTGCATCTACCATATGCAATTATATATTAATTGAAATAAACACACATAAATATGAGTTGGTTATTTAAAGGCATCAATTACATATGATATAAGTTATATTTTCATAATCGATATATATAATCATCTTCCTTATCTCAACTATATTAGTGCATTGCCACAAGACACACAAACATGTGCCAATGACTTAACTCGTCATCTCAATATACTTTGCCACTATAATGGCACAATCTTTATCACGACTTCCCACAAACTTAACAACTATGCGACACGTTGGATAATATCAAATAGAGCTCAGTTCGTGTAACTAAACTACCCAAGCTCATAAAATTATAAAGTGTAACCTGACCAAATATCACAACACTCGCTCTCAGACACGGCTTCCCTCACTCTCGAATCTCTAGGGTGTTGTATAACCTCCTTAACAAACTAGTGGAGATAGTTAAGTTTTAATCTCTCGACAAACTATAGGGCAATCCCTTAATAAATAGTGGGACAAGACTATGCCTTTATGCACCAAAAGACAGCCATATATACCATATAGATTTTATCTATTCCTTTCCCTAAGCAAACTCTTGCCACTGATCATGTTATATACAATGCTCACTCATTTCACAATTTCATTATTTCAATGCAACATGTCGGGTTTATGATAATACGCTACCTAAGTGAGCATCAATATTATTTTCATAACCTTATCCACTTCTACTCTCAATTTTACACCCAATTCAAAATCTCATTTAACCTCACATGTCATAACCACATATTAATACTACCATATCATCATCATATCATGTATCTTGCATTATAAATTTCTCATTTCAATGCAATATTATAGTTTGAGATTCATTTCAAATTCACCTTTGTATTTCAGTTCAAACCAAAGCATATACACGATCACATACTTCATAACATGTTTACACATTCACAATCACAAATGTACATGCAAATAAACATATTTCACCTTATAATACAATTAAGATAGGGTTTCTCTAGTTACCTCAAACCTTTGAGAGATCAAAGGTTTATTCTTCAATATATGCTTCCAAGCTTGCCTTTCTAAGCTAAATACAGTGCCTAGATGATTAATCTACAATTAATCAAATCTAAATTCATTAACATTGTTAAAAGCATGCTTCGACTCTAATCCTCCAATTTTCAAAACACTCAAATTCTCATTTCTCACCATTGAGCTTACCCATTAAGTATTTTAACTCCTATCACTTCTAACTAACAATCATTTCACTTATATAGGGTCATTAATGTCACAACAACCCTCCTACTTCACATTTATCACCTATTTTTTAGCATTAATCAAGCCCACCCATTAAAAACATATAAACTCTCAAATCTCTTGTTTAAATATCTTAAACAACTCTTATTAACTCTATTTAAGTCAATGAATTCAAACCCTTAGCCTATATAAATTAAAAATCAATTCCCATTATCAAACCCTAATAAAAGCTTTAAGAAAATTGGTTGAGAAGGAAGAAGAATAAGTTAGGGGACTCATCTTAGGGTTTAATGGGTTCAAAAAGCTCCAATCTTATTCTAAAAACAAACCCTATCAAAGCTATATGTTTCTTCTCGTGCTCGTTTTTCTTTCTCTTTTGATTTTCACATCAATTCTTGTCTAAAATCTATAGAAAATGAGCCATATGTCACAATGTGTGGCACAGAAAGGTTCTCCCTCTCTGCTTCAGTCCAATGCACCGTGGTAGATCATGCACATATCACAACTTATGGTCCAGAACCACACACCTTCACGTTCTCTCCCTTTTTGGCCTACATGGCTCACATTCAACCTCAAACCGACATTCTAAGGTTATTATCAAGCCTAAACTGTTCCTTAATCCTCTATAACCACTCTATTCACTATTCTTACTTAATTAAACTTGATTAATCCCTTAACAACCTATGGATTAAAATTTAGGATGTTA
Source organism: Prosopis cineraria (assembly GCF_029017545.1). Taxonomy (NCBI): domain Eukaryota; kingdom Viridiplantae; phylum Streptophyta; class Magnoliopsida; order Fabales; family Fabaceae; genus Prosopis; species Prosopis cineraria. Next base: position 6,610 of record NW_026556941.1, read on the forward strand.
CAACAACTATACTGTAACATTACACTAAGGTTTTTCTTGGTGTTTTTTTATTTAACATTTAAGTTATTTGCACTATTATGCAGATTATGTGAAACACAACATAAAGAGGAGTAGAGATACTAAAAATTTTACAGAGCTATTGTGAAATGAACTAAAGCAATGAGAAGCAAAAAGCTTAAAATATTGTCAACACGTTAATGTAGCTCTGCATGAGGCCAAGAACTAAGGTTATGTCTCAATATCAAAAGGAAGCAGTCAAGTGTAATTCAGGGATGGAGTCATAAAGATATTAGAAGAAGCTAAAGAGAAAGCAAAACTGCTTTAATAGTACCCAAAAAAAATCACTACATTGTGGGAACTGAGAGCCCACAAAAAATGATGGAAAAAAAGGGTTAACAAGTCTCATACGGTTATACCCAATCTCAAGAATTCACACAAGCTGCTTACAAATATGCCATAGTCTCAAGAATATTCCTTGTATGTTATTTTTTCACTTTTCAGCTAATGATTTGAGATGCTAGCAATCTCAAGAAGCAAGATATTTATAAAAGGAAATATGTTGGCTACCCCTATTCAAAGGTGGAAAAAGTATGCCAACATGTAAACTTCATTCACTGTAAAGGGAAAGCTAATTCAAAGTATTCATTTTTCTCTGTGAAAGTGTAAATAACATATGCCTTCACCAAAGAAGCATCGATATGGGTGCGAGTATCAAATATGATACAACATGATACTCAGACACAATAATTTTCAAAAATTTTAGGATACAGGTACGACTATATAAATCATTAAACATCTTAATGTCTAAAAGTACAATTTCAAGATGTCCAATGTCGTCACAAAATACAATACAATAAGAAATTAAGCACTATCAAATGGCAAAAGATGATGATTAACCTAAATTAATTCTCACCTTCTCTATCTTTATTGACACCATTATTTTCTCCTATAATTTCTCTCTCTAAAATTAGCTCATCTAGAGATAAACTTGTAACTTCAAACTTTTAGCACCATCTATTTCTCAAAAATCTTCACTAATATCCTACAATCTACTTTCTCTAGTGAAATACTTTTCACTCTTTCTTGAAAAAAAGATGAAGATTTGAATGAACAAAAATTAAGTTTTCTGCTCTTTTTAAAAGCATTTTGTTTCTCTTTATTTAATGAACAAAAGGGTAAGAGCTCTAATTTTTTCACAACAAGATGATAAGCATGGTTGATTGAGACGTTTCAATGTAATCTCTTGAAATTTAGGAGCATTAACACCATGATTGCTCCACCAAACTTTAGGTTTTAATGCCATCTATCTTGTAAGGAATTAACAAAAGAGTACTCATCTGAACATCCAAAAAACTTTAAAAAACTCATTCATAATCAATTTCCTCTCTTCTTCATCTGGAAACATCCTTCTAAGGCACCTTTTTTTCTCAGTTGATATTTCAGCATCTCTATGTGGAAAGACTCTATTTGGTGAACCTTGAAGCCATTGTGTTGTATAATACTTATAATAATATAATAACATCAATTGGAGTTGTGATGTAAAAATGGTAAAGAAAAGAATCTCATAAAGAAAAATAATAACACACCTAGGATTCAATGAGTGGGCAAGATAATAAAGTAGAGTGGAATTCCTTGTCTAAATCAATGATGATGTTGTAAATAACTTTATAAAATGAAGAGTACTCAAAAAATAATTTTCTCTCATGCCTATAAATTGATCCTTGACTTGTTCTATCATTGAATCCCACATCTAACAAATAAAATGAGATGTGGGTATATTTGTGTCAGCAAACCTCAGCATATCATAAATTGATTTAGTGAAAGAGAGGATATAGTTAACCTTATCTTACCAAAGTACATCAAGAATTATGTCTTTAACTATAGCAGTCTTTCCAACATTATCATCCTTATAAGCATTCTATTATTCATTAATAACCAATGTACAAAGAGAAGTTTTGATAAGTTTGATACAAATCTAGTTTTGATTATGACAAGCAACTTTAATTGCACAAATTCATTAAGCATGGCCAATCTTATAGAATGATTCATGATAAATGTTCAGATGAAGACTGCATTATCCATCACCTCAATGATCCAATGACATTCTCTATAAACAATTTCATTTGCCTTTGTATTTTTTGCTACCCATATATTTTTCAAGGCAAGATTAAGTGAATGAATGCATAACACATAGCGTCTAAAAAATGTGAGGATGCTCATCTTCTATCATCTTACTTGCAAATTTACAAACAAGTGTGCTAGCAATGATTATTTGGACAACTTATGACGCCCCACTTATTCAACTACTTTCTTTATCAAATTAGCTATATAAAATTTATCTTTATGCTTATTAGTTGCATTAATTACCTTTAAAAACATGAGGCTTCCATCCATTACAGCCACAAAATTAATAAATGGCCTTCTTTGTATATTTGTCTAACCATCTGTAACTATACTTTTTCCCTTATAATTCCAAGTCTCTTTGATTGGTTCCAGTAACATTTCAACATTAGCCTTTTCTGTTTGCAACAAAGTGGATCTTAATGCATTATAACTAAGAGGTTTAAAATCAAGAAATACATTATTGACAATATATTAAAATGCACTAATAAAATATGAGTTACGTGCCAAATTGAAAGACAAGTTAGCTGAATAAAACATTCTAACAATTTCAACAGTTAAATTCTCTCTAACTCATTGTTGGAAAGATCTTTCTATTGTGTTTGTTGCCCTCCTTTTTTCCTGATTATGTTCACTTTGAATAAGAGTATCACCCCTTTTGACATAAAGGGGACAAGCTCTTAATTGCAGTTGACAATGGAACTTGTCTTAGTTTTGTTCTACTTTTAGCCTCCTCTTAAACTTTTCACATTTTGCCTAAACAATTATCATCAACTTTCGAGCAGATAACAATACCCTCTCCAGATATCCTCAACAAATAAAATTTAACTCTAGAATAAGAGCCATTATATTAGTTATTAAAATAGTTACACTTTCAAGTTCTATTCCCACCTTCCCCTTCATTTTTTTTGAGGTACCAAAGTTAGATAAGCCCATAAAGGAATACTCTCTTTCTGTCTTTCATTACTAAATTGAAACCAAGAATTCACACTTCTTGAACTACTACCGAGTCTAGAATTAGAAGCCATTGCAGATTTAATTTATATTAAAAAATTATAAACAATTTCCTGCAATTTTAACATGAAGAGAACTAATAAAAATTTAAAACAAATCAATGTTTAACTCAATAAAATAATCCATCAAAATAAAAAAATTAAATTAGTAACTTAGCAAATTAAATTGATCAATAAGTTAAGAGCTTAAAAAATATTTTCAACAGCCAGCCATTTAACATTCACTTCAACAATACCTAGAAGTCTAGAACAAGAATCATGAGCTCAGAGAAGAAGATGAACTGACCTCGAACAAGGTAGAATGACGAAATCACAAACTAAAGAGACAAAGCACCTTGAGAAGATACATCATGAGTCATGACTGAAGTGAGTAACTGGGACCTCAGAGTGATTCATATTGACCTTGGACCCATGAATAAAGGAATGCTAAAGTGATTCAGACAGAGCTTGGACCTTAAAGTGATTCAAACAGAGCTCGAACTAGTGATTCAAACAGAGCTCGTGACTGAAGATTGAAGAAGGATGATGAGAGAGAGAGACAAAGCAAAGCTCACGTGAGAAAGGGAAAAGGATCAATTCAACTGGAATTGGAAAGCTTAGAGCATCCAATTTCTAGAAACAAGAAAAAAAAGAGGCCAAAAAGTTGAGTTTCGGGTACTACCCGTCTCCGCCTATGTCCGAACATATCTGCTTGAAACTAGAAAATCAGACGCCCTACTTTTGCATCCTAAATGTGTGTTCATGTCGAATATGTATCTGACACGGACACGCCAAGATTTTGCAAGTATCCGTGCTTTCAAAGCCCTTACATTTCAAATCTCATTTGTGGATAATTTTTTTAAAAAAACATTATCAACAAGAGGTACCCTGTTTCTCATAAACACGATGCTGTTAATATGATAAGAATACTAACAGAGGCCTAATCCAACATATTATTGCATACAATTTAAATAAACTATGAATGATCCAATTCAATTAGAACCGTTTAATTAGCCTTTGTGCAATAACACCTTTTTTGGGTGAAATGCCTACCAAATAGAATTTTTTACGGCTTTTAAGAAGATTCAAATCTACGTCTAAGTGAGGAAGGAGTTCTCATATGCTTGCATATTGTATTGGCTCATTTTTTGATATTCATTCTTTATTTATGATGTTGAGAGTCAAAAATCCATGACTTTTGGATCGGATTTATTTATTTTTATTCATGAATTTATGATTCAAGAAATATGTGTCTTTCCTTTATGTTAATCCCCAAAACATTTTCCTTTCTTACTCCGAGCAAGCCCCAATCTCTGCCATATGAAAGCAGAGAGCATTAGTAAGACTTCCATTAAATGTTCAGGCCAAAATTATGTTCTTAGCCAATTTGGAGAACTCACTTTTAATCAAATACCAGGTTATGCTTTATAAACTAATCGGGATTTATGTGGACAATGCTTCGTGAAATTTATAAGGCATTCTTGAAAATTAATCACTAATTATGCTTGTATACAAATTTATCCATAAAGTAAAAGATCATTAAATCGAGCTTAATCAAGAAGGTGACTGATTGGTATGACAAGTATTAAAATCTCACAATATAAGCTTAGATAGGTGCGTGGGTTTAATATAAACATAAAATATGGCTTGCAGCTTCATCATTATTATAATAACAGTCGTACTCAATGGAAATGTCTCAATTCTCAATAGTCAGTTAATGAACTCGTGTGCTATAAGAGCTTTGAGAAAAGGGACTCTTGACAAGGCTAGCTAGGAAGCGGGAAATCCCAGCAACAAGGTGAACGTTCCTCAACCCTCCACACATGCTTGCAACAACGGAAGGCTTTTCTGCCTATCCAAGCTGTCTCTCTTGGCAGGTCATACAGAGAGATTAGTGATAAAATATAAGGAAAAAGACAGATCATATGACATCCTAATTAGAGTTCCTCATCAAGAATGCAACAATGCATCCCAATAAACCACCAGCCACAACCTGTCCAAAAGGATATGCCCTTACTCTATCAGCCACTATAACCAAAATACTAAATTAAAATACTACAGCTTATTTCAGTTTTGATATTACCAAGCGTTTTCTATTGATAAATGCGTTACATGATTTACAGGTTTATGTTTGTTTAGATGATATGTAATTGTAAGAATTGAGCATCCTGGTTCTTGAGGTATCCAAATAATTCAATGAACAAGTAATCTGTTAAGTTTCACATGCAAATTTATCATGTGTAAATGCAAGGCTAGTTTTACCATTCCTTTCTCTTCTATCTTGAAGGGCAACAACATGAAAACTTGAGAGAGAAAACTAGGTTCAGGTGGGCATTCTCATTGAGTATAACTTGTGTAGCCACATTTTAAATGCCTCAAAAGCAGTCAAGGTAATGAAGCAATTAATGGAAGCATAGGTCAACAAGGCAATTAAATAAATAGATCAAAACTAAGCAGGGAAGCGCACCCATAATGGTAACATCTTCACAAATCATGAGAAGCAAAATGGAAGCATATATAGGATGCACCAAGTGGTGAAGATCTTCAGAAACTGAGCGAGAATAAACGCCATAAATGCTGATAAAATAGGAAGGTTGAATGGAAGAAAGGATGCGGGGGTTAAGGAAGATGGCATTGTTCCTGCGACTGCTGTAACGTCCGCCATAATGATCACCTCGCCCATGAAATGAGGGAATTGACTACGGAACCAACCTCCGTTTTGCAAGAAATTTTCTCTCCAGTAATACAACCAATAGTGCTCGGTGAGGGAGATGACTCAGTCTCGGCCAGCAATAAGGCCAATGTGTGTATTGGTCTCGAAATGTTACTCAAAGACGTCCATATCAATATGTTTTCTCGTTTCTCCCTTAATTATAATTCTGAGGTATTTGGATCAAATGTCAAAAAATGATGGATTAATTTAAATCTTGCTGGGAGAGTCACATTTAGTGCTCCACTCTCCAATAGGAGGATACTTTGAACCCAAAAAAAAATTAATTAATTAATTTATTTTTTTTTAATTTATTAAATATTAGATTATTTGAAAAATGACAAAAAAATTCATTCAAATTATATAAATAACAATGTAATCCTTAAAATGTCATAATTTTAATAAAATTTTTAGAGGCTTCTATGTCAATAAATTTTAAAGTAAAAAAATTATTTTATTCTTATTAAAAATAACAAGCCTAATCACAATTTTTATTTAAATAATCATAACTTTTTGTTCTATAAATCGCAAGAGTTGAATAAAAAATTATAACTTGTCAAATGTAATTTTTGTTATTAAAAATAAGTCTCAATCATAATTTTTATTTAAAGAGTCATAAGAGTTGTATAAAAAATCATAATTTATCAAGTATAATTTTTATTATTAAAAAATAAGTTTTTAAAATAATAAAATTTATTCATAACTTTTATTTAAAGAATCACAAAAATTGAATAACAAATCACAACTTGTTAATAAAAGTAAAATAATTTTTTTAATTTAAACTTTATTGATAAAGAGATTCTTAAAAAAATTAATAAAAATATAATATTTTGAGTGATTAAATTATTATTTACATAATTAAGAAAAAATTTATTATTTTTTTATATTATATTTGAACCAACAAGGTCAGAGGCACCGTTTTAGACCATCCACTGAATAAAGAAAAGTCGTTCCCAATTGGATAATAGTGTCCATGTCAGTAGATCAATACCATTTTTTAAGGCCAAAAAATCATACACTAAAGTTTTTTGACCGAAAAATCATACACTGAATTAAAAAATTAATCAATTGATCTATGCAATCTTAATTTAGTTAAAATTCAGTTCTTGAGCTTTAATTTAATATAATTTGATTTTTATAATTTTGACTCGATTAAAATTTCATATTTAAATTTTAACTTGTACAATTCACTTTTTATAATTTTATCCATTTAAAATATTAGCCTTTGCATTTTAGAAAATAATATTATGAATAACAAGATTATTATTAAAGCTTATGAATTAATGTTTTAAATGGCTATAAAACTATATGAATTGAGTTAACCAAAGTTAAAGTATGTGGAATGAGCTCGATTAGTTTTTCACTAATTAAACACCAGCTTGTCAAACATTCATTCGGCAAAAATTAATTAGTAAAATTTAATTATTGTAATAAAATTTATGTTTGAATATATTTTTTAATTAATTTGATAACTAAAAGTTGTTAAGATTATATACAATAAAAAGTGATTTTAAATGTAGAATTATGAAAAAAATATTGATTTATGGTAATTTATGATTTTTTATACAATTATAATATATTAGAAATGTAAAAAAATATGTGATAAAAATTTTAAATGACATAACATTTAATATGTTAAAAAATATATAAATAGTTTAGCATATATTTACAATAAAAACTAATATAATTAATTTTTAGTCTATAATTTATATTTTACTGTCCTTTTTCCCTTGCTATTTGAATGTGGTGGTGCATTTTGGTGTGTGAGTCATGTCCTGCAAGCTTTAACAAATTTTATAAAAATAAAGAAACGCTTGCTGAAATCACAATTTCACTCATGTTTGATTTGGAAACTTGATTTATTTTATATATGACATTTTGTATTATCTATTTAAAAAGAAAAAATAGTTTAGTGGTTATGTATGCGACTTCGAAGCATTTCTTTGGTCGTTAGTGCGGTAACTGATTTTTCAAAAAACGAAGTTCATCATTTTGATAATTTCCTAACAACATAATCTCAAGGAAAAATAATAGATAAATTATTTTGAAATAAAAAAATAACAATTTAACCTCACAAGATGCAATAATCATAATGAGGTCTCAAGGGACTTTTTTGAGATTAAATTTTTATGTGAAATTACTTTAATACCTATTTACAATTAATTTTATATTGTTTACAAGTTTGATATAAATATTTACAAATTTAATTTCACAAGTTATTAAAATAATTTAGAAAATCACAATTTTCTATCAATAATTTTCTTCAATAAATGAAATCTAACTAATTTTACATGATCTATAAGTTTAATATAAGCATTCGTAAATATAGTTTCATTTGACAACAAATAATTTAAAAAATCACAATTTTTTATCAACAAAGTCTAACTAATTTTATATCATTTATAAATTTGGTGTAAGTATCCGCAAATTTACTTCTACTAATTATTAAAATAATTTAAAAAATTATAACTTTCTAAACTATAAAAAATATTAAAATAATTTCACGCAGAAATTCAATATCAAAAAAGTCTCTTTGAATCTCATTGTATTTATCATGTTTTATAGGACCAATGTGTCACTTCTCTATTTTAGAGAGATTTATATATTATTCTCCCTAATTTTAACAAAATTATTTAATCCTTAATTATATTTGAGATTTGTTTGTTTTATGCTTTTAAGCAAAGATTAATTAATATTAATAGTAAAATAAAAAATAATGATACAAAAATAGTCCCAAAAGTGAAGAATTTAATACCCAAACAACATCACTAAATCTAATTAATAAATTATTCTTCTCACTTTATGACATTTGGATAACAGTTATTAAAATTTTGGGATAACAGTTATATAAAAAATTAAAGAGATCACATTTCAAAAGTTTCACCCTATGACCTTCTCTAGATCTACATTTGAGGGCATTTAAAAAATACTTTTTAAAAGTTGATTTGAGGTAGAACATAACACCCAAACAACATCTTGCTTTCTATAAGTGCAAAAGAACTCTTTGAGTGGAATGTGAGAAAACCAAATAAGGTTAGAGTTATAACTGAATCAAATTATAGTGATTGAATTTTATTGAGTTAAAATTTAAAAATTAATTTACAATTGAATTAAAAGTAGATTGATTAAATGATTAATTTTTTAAAAAAAATTATAAATTTATGATTGTGAAGTTGCAAAGCATGAAGAAAAAGATTGGAGGAGAGAGACATATTGGAGGGGAGAGAGCGTGGGTGAGGAGAGAGATGGGAGAGGAAGAAGATTATGACCTACATGTAATTTTTTATTATAAAAAAACTATTAAAGATGCTATCTAAGTAAAGTGTGAGCCTACTAATAGAACCATTGGGTGTGTGGATGATAGGATGACGAGATAATAAAAAAAATTATCCAAACACTCAAAGATAAAAATGACCCGAGATTAAGCCCAAAATACTTGTAAACCCTAAGAAAAAAGTTTGAGAGACTAAAATTAACCTTTAACCTCATAAAAAATATTCAAAAATGCAAATAATGGGATCCATATAATGGCCATTAAGCACATTAATGTTGGGGGTTCAAATGTTTAAAAACAAAAGGAACTCACAATCAAGTTCAAAGTACCTATAAATCTCAAGAAAAAAGTTTGAGAGCAAAAATGAATCTTGACCCTTATATATTAAGCTAGTGAGCCTTGAAAGGTGATAGCTCCTATGTTAACTGGTGAATCAAAAGGATTTATTTAAAAATTAATGTTCAAATAATCACAAAACAAGTTATTAACCCAAACATCTTCCAACTAAGGGAAGTGATACTATCATTGGAATAATTTGCTATTAACGATGATAGAGGATTATCTCCTATTCCCTCCCCATCTTCTTCCATTCTTTTCTTTTTCTAACTATTAGATTAAAATTTAGGTGGTTTAGATTTGATATTTTGTAAAATTATTATTAAAATGTCAAATGATAAGAAAAGATGTTTAGTCAAATTCAAAATGTTAAAATTTAATTTAAATACTTTAAAACTACAATAAAAATAAAATAAAAATATTTTATAAAAAATTAAATCCAAACCATTCAAAATTTAATCTTTATTGTTATGAAAGGAAAATGAAGGAAAGGGATGGAAAATAAGGATGAGAAAATAATAGCTTATATTTCTAGCAAGGTTTTAAAAATCGAATCAAATCGTCGGTTTAACCGTAAACCAGTCACTAGTCTGGTTCAGTTGATGAAGATGAACCATGCGGTCAATGAACAGGTTAAAAATTGACCAACCGATCAACAAACCAAAAAACTGAAAAAAGCGAGTGGTTGATTGGTCTGAACGTTTCAATGTTTAAATACCTGAATCTGAGAAAAAAAAGAAAGGAATTTGACAGGAGAGGCTACAGAAAAGGTGAAGATGGAAAGAAATGAAAGATATTCATTAAAATTTAAGAAAAGAATGTATTTTCTAATAAACCACTACCTAAAATGCGTCTTTCCAGCAACAAAACTACCTGATCGGTCATAAAATCATCCATTGCTGTGAAGACGATATACTGCACTTCAGAAATAGTCACGACAGCAAAGGAAAATGGAGAAAAGGAGGATTGAAGGTGACGACTGGAGTTAGGGTATTAGGTTTGGGATAAAAAATTCTCTCTCCACGTGAACCATCCATTATTATATTATAATATATTATAATACTATATTAATAATTTTTAATAATAATATTATTATTATTTATATTAAAAAGCAGTAAAAGGTGTACAGAGGAGCAGCGGAAGAATTTGAAATGAGAGGAGGAGTATAAATATTTATTTATTTTTTCATTAATGCAAAAATTTTGATAAAAAATTCACATTAATACAATTAAATATTGTTTTCTGGGTGGTAAAAAAATCATATTAAATATTTTTTTAAAATGAAGTGAATGAAATAGATTATATGACAATATTATTCTTATAAAATATTAAAATATAAATGTATAGATAATTTAGAAAGTTTCTTTAATTTAAATATTATTTTTTATAATTTTGGATGAATTTATTTTGTGATATATATGTATATATATTATCTATAAATATTAAATTAATTATATTCAATTCGATCACGATTCAATTATGATCAGATCATTAACTCTTAAACTAATTCTTCATCTAATTTTTTTATATTTAAGATAGCTTTTAAGGTTCAATAAAACAAAAGAATGGAATACAGCTCAAGGTAGAGCCTACTGGGCTTTGAGAAAAGTCCATTGCCATCAATAGATGCATGCTTGATCAATAAAATAGTGTACCTTGACCTCGAGGGTTATTTTACTCGTACAGAAAAGCGATTTGCATACGGTGCTCCTCGTGATAAGCACAGTTGCTTATTAAATTAGGAGCAATCCTAACCTTTCATTTTAATTTAAATGAATCTTTATTATTTATTTAAATTAATTTTAAATATTTTTAACATTATATTTATTAATATAAGAAATATAAAAAAATTTAAAATTTTAATAAATATATTCATTATCAGTATAAATTTAATTTAATAATTTAATTTAATATTAAAAATTTTATAATTTTATAATTTAACTGTTTAGATAAACTTTGAATATTTCTAATATAATTTATATAATCTAATTTAATATTAAAGAATTTATAAATTTTATAAATTAATTATTTAAATATTTTTTAAATAATTCAGATTTAATGTTAAATTTTTTTATTTTTTTATTTTAATAAATATAATATTAAAAATATTTAAATTTTAATTTAAATAAATGGCAGAGATCCATTTAGATTGAAATGGAGGGTGAGGATTGCTTCTGAGCGCACCGAATGCGGACGCTACGGAAAAGTTGGCTCCACTCCACCCATCGAAAATTTGAAATTCTGAACTTAAACGGTCCGAAACTTTGAACTAAAAGGTATACAGACCGTTTATCTCAACAACTCTCCACCGTGGATCTTGCCCTCTGCTACTCTACTTCACCCGATTTTTTTTGTTTTCAGATTCTCATTTCCCTTATCAATTTCTCAGTGGATCTGTAATCTGAATTTTGTCTTACTCTCCCTATTTCCTCATCTCCAAGCCCTAATTTTCGCGTTGTTTCAGTAGATTTTCAGTTTGGATTGGTAGGTTTTCTCGAAACTGATTGGAGTATTTCACAATGCCATTCATATCGGAGGCTGCCAGTGCTATTAAGAGCAGGTTCGGGTTCCAGGATCATTCCTCCGACACTTTTTCGCTGGTTCAGAGAACTCCAGATCTTCTGAAATCTACTGCAAAAGAGAATATTGTGCACAGCTCTGCAGTTCGAAGTAGTAACGATTTGGATGAAGATGGAGTTGGGGACTGTAGCGCCGTATCGGCGAGTCAGAGCTTCGAATTCTGCGAGGATCCTTCTTTCTGGATGGATCACAACGTGCAGGTGGAGAGAGGCTTTGTTGTTTGCATTTTGAATCCCTTCTCTATTTACGCTTATGGAGTAATTATTCATATCAAGTATCGTAATTACGTTTATTCACGATTATTTATATCTTACTACCGATTATAGAGTAACTCTTCATATCAAGCATAATTTTGGTACTTCTTTTCTCTATTTACGACTATCCATATCAAGTAATGTCGTCACTTTTGAACTGTTAATTTCTGTAGAGGTCCGCTTCCGGCTGGTAGCGTATAAATAGTTAATACAAAGTTTCATAATGTATAGGGGTAAATTTTGTTCACTGAATAAATCATTACACCTGCAAATAAGTGACTGACAGCAAGAATTTTGCCTTGTAATGGAAACCCTTGAGCTATGCAATACATTTGCCTGGCAGTAAAATTAAAATCAGAAGTCGATGGACTGCATCATGTCTCACACACACACACACACACACATCATCAACACTGTTATAGTTTAAGGTCGTGGTTTATTTGTAACTTGATGTAAGCTAATCAAGTTTACATTGGTTCTCTTCTATGAGCTTAGGTTATTATTAGAATCCGCCCCCTTAGCAATGGCGAACTCTCATTGCAAGGGTACAGCAAATGCGTTAGGCAAGAGAGTTCTCAGGCAATTACTTGGATTGGACCTCCTGAGTCTCGATTTACCTTTGATCTTGTTGCAGATGAGAACGTTAGCCAGGTATGTTGTTGACTGATTCTTTTATCACTGTTCAGGCTTTACATTTTTCTTCTTTGATCATTAAACTTGTAATCCTTCATTATTATTGTAACAGGAGACTCTTTTTAAAGTAGCTGGTTTGCCAATGGTAGAAAATTGTATGGGAGGCTATAACAGCTGCATGTTTGCTTATGGCCAAGTGAGTCTTTCGTTAGCTATTCCACATGTTATCCCTGCACAGAAAATGACAGGAAAATTTCTGTATTATATGTCTTATATCCTGAACAATTAGAGTTTACTGTTTAAAATCCACAATGTGCAAGGGACCAAGACTTCTGTGATTTGATGTGTTGATCATTTAACTTAATTTTGCTTATATTACTATCATTTTCCTAGACTGGAAGTGGGAAGACTCACACCATGCTTGGAGACATTGAGGGTGGTACTCGAAGACACAGTGTGAATTGCGGGATGACACCAAGAGTTTTTGAGCACTTATTTTCTAGAATCCAGAAGGTAGTCTTTTAATATGCAGATGCCTCAGGCATTCCGGAACTGCTTTTGATCTAATTTTCAAACAAAACTTGCATCATAATTGAATAACTTGTGATCTTGGTCATGGGAGTTTTTTTGGGTGATAAACAATGTTTTTTTTTTTTTGGTACAAGGGTGATAAACAATGTTGGTAGAGAATGCTATTTAATATCACCAACACTTATCTACTTCTGTTTTTGTGAACTCTTTCTATTTTACAAAGCTTTCCTGTCATGCCATATATGAAACTTGACGTTTTCACATTTCATGCTGAAATGGGACTTATTTTGCAAACCCACGATTTAGGACTAGAAATAACTGTCACAGTTCTTGTATACAAGAATATACTTGGGAGAATTACATAAATTTTTCATTCAATACAATCAATTACTACAAAATACATTGACAACACAATGTGTTGTCATTTTCCTTTGTTCAATTGTCAATTGACATTATAGTAATTAATTTTGTTGTGTGAGACTTTAAAGTAATTCTCCCAATATAATTTCTGTGTTTAATCCCTTTGCTACAATAGGAAAAAGAGGCCAGGAGAGATGAGAAGTTAAAATTTACGTGCAAATGTTCTTTCTTGGAGATATACAATGAACAGATCCTTGATCTTCTAGAACCATCATTCAACAATTTGCAGGTATGGGAAGCTATTTTCTTACATAATTTAGTTATTCCTTCCATTTATGATATCCATCCTCCTTTTCAGAAAACTTACGTTGGCAATAAGATTGCTTCATCTGCCATTGAAAATTCCATTATTAATCTACCCTTGAAAATTCTCTCTCTAAATCATGGGAATAATATGTATAAATTACTTTGTGTTTTAAAGGAGGAGAGGCATTTATATTGCATCCCTTGAACCTTTGTTTAGACAACTTTTTATTTTATTTTGGTTGATCATATGGCAGATAAGAGAAGATAGTAAGAAAGGAATTTATGTAGAAAATCTCAAGGAAGTGGAGGTTACAAGTGCTCGAGATGTTATTCAACAACTTTTGCATGTATGTAATGCCTTCATCTTCATCTTCATCTTCACTTTTGAGATTGTTCTTTGTTTATAGATGGCTTTAACTTCAACAGCATTGATGTTGTTGTTTTAATTATTATTTTAGGGTTCTGCAAACAGAAAGGTTGCTGCCACTAATATGAATCGTGCTAGTAGTCGTTCTCATAGTGTCTTTACTTGCATCATTGAAAGTAAGGTAGAAATATTACTGCTTCCTTAGTTATTTTGTGTAAATTTAATAATGTTTTCATATTCTTTCCAAGTTCTATTGTTGATAAGCAATTAATTTAACTACTTGATTCTAGTGGGAATCTCAAGGTGTAACGCACCATCGGTTTGCTCGACTCAATCTTGTTGATTTGGCTGGATCAGAGAGGTAAATTCCAATAGTGTGTACAATTATGTGTTTGTTTGTGCATGTTAGGCGAGAGAATAATTTAAAAGTATCAAGTATCTTTACCTCATAATTTAGAATATGCCATCCGACTAATATGTTGTACCCATTTAATAATAGGCAAAAGAGCTCTGGTGCAGAAGGAGAACGTCTCAAGGAAGCTACTAATATCAATAAGTCTCTTTCAACCTTGGGGTTGGTTATCCTTACAAGGATCTTGAATTATTGTTTCTCAATATAGGAATATCTACTAGGCATTTCAGTTGTGGTGTTACCTCCCAATAAAATTAACTTGATGGTGATATGTTTTTTCAGCCTTGTAATTATGAACCTAGTGAGTATATCCAATGGCAAGTCACTCCATGTTCCATACCGTGATTCAAAGCTTACATTTCTGCTTCAGGTATCTTTGTGATTTAGAATCGAGTTAATTAGGTTGCCAAAATTGAAGTTCAAACTTCAAAACCATATTACAGTCTCCAATATTAGTGGTTTAGAAATGAATGGATGAGAATTATAAGGTTAAAAAGAACAATATTTGTTTTCAAATGGACTTTCAGCCAAAGCCTTTAACAGGTTCACTTATTAATTCTTTTTGTAAGTATAGAAAGAAACTTCAGTAATTAAATAAGCATCAAACTTTAATTAGGTAGTTCTTTGAAAGACTTTGAAATTGGAAGTTTCTTTTGCAATGACGTTGCATTAAAAAAACCCTTGTATTATCAGCAAAGGAGCTCTTATTTCAACCACATGAAGCAAAATACTTTATAATGCATGCAAACAAACAAACATGAAGACAGAGGTGGGGGTTTTTTTTGGTTGATTACGTTGCCAAGCTAGAAGTTGTTGATTGAATTTAAAAAATTTGCTTGAAGCACCAAAAGGTTGGAGCACTTTAAATTGTAGTTTATGGGACATTCCAGTATCCAATTTTTTATGAGCCTAAATTTCCAAGTTGATTTTTTTGGAATCTTGGACAACTTGATCAAGGCAGTATAAGAAAGAAACGTTCATGGTTCAAGCCCTAATAATATTTCGAAACCTCTTGATAAGGTTTAACATAAGAAAGATGATTTTCTTATGCTGATTTTTTAACGCAATTTGAGTTACTTCATCCTAATTATATAGATAAATAAGGTGAAGCAAATTATCAAGTTGCCTGATCAGTTTTTCATCTCTTCCTTTCAGGATTCTCTCGGAGGGAATTCCAAAACTATAATAATAGCAAATATTAGCCCCTCCACTTGGTTAGTGAACTTCTTTTCTTGTTCAAAATATATTTACACAAGAGTCTTATTTTTCTTCAGTAAAGTACCTTCCAGTAGCAAAAACTAAGTGAATGTCAACCTCGATATTTGTCATTCAATTTTACAAGTTTGTATGACATATATGGCTTTTCTTGCAGTTGTTCGTTGGAAACATTAAGCACATTAAAGTTTGCTCAGCGTGCCAAATTTATTAAGAATAATGTATGTCTTAAAATTATCTTGGCACTTCTTCATTTATGGCAGTCATAATTGAGAGTCTATGTTATTAGCTGATTGCAATACACTAGTAGTAGGAAGTAGAAAGTGTTTTACTTAATTGTTTTAATGTGTGGGAAAAGCTGATGACATGCTAAAAGGCTACTAGCTATGGTAGAGTGATTCTGACATCTGGGTCCTCTTAATATTAGACAGTAAGATTCTCATGCTATTGCTATAGTTTCTGCTAACTATTTTCTATTTTTCCTTCAGGCCATTGTAAATGAGGATGCATCTGGAGATGTCATTGCCATGAGAATGCAAATTCAACAACTAAAGGTACTTGGACAGATTTTCATTCATCTTTTCTTAGTTATGCTCTAAATTCTTTTGCTGCATACTAATGAGTTTTGTCCCTTCTGCTTCTGACTATTGGTTGCGCACAGGTTGGTTTGTGTAAGTAATTTGGTTCAAAAAAGAGCTTGCTAAAGTTGTATTAATGCACTTTTTACAAAAAGTAGGCACAAAATCGAAAGCGAGAGCATTTTTGCTTTTCATTTATTTATACTAAAAGGGAAAATGAATACACGGCTAACTGATTGCACATTACCAAGGACTAATTGTTCTGAGCATAACAGAAAGCGTGAATGGCCTTGCGGAAGATGTAGTTGGGGTACTTCTTTAAATATAAATATTTATTTAACAAAAGGGATTAGATCCCTTAATTAGTATCACTAATAGCCACAAGAGATGTCGGTGAGGAGGGTTGAATGGATAGTTTGCAGTCCTATAAAGAGGGGTAAAGGAAGACAAAAATAAACTCCAACGAAGTCATTGAATAAGACCTTTTAGTTAACAATATATCTAAATATTTGATTGTTGATAAAGCATAATGACATTGTGCAATCTATGTAGCCAACCCATCTAATGGAATGAGGCTTGTTGTTGTTGCTTTCTCCTTTTTTTTTTTTGCTAATTATGAATTTTTAATAGTTGATTTTCAATTTCTTTATAAGAACTGATTTCATTTATTTCTCATAAGAGGGACTTTACTATAGAATTGGCAGTAGACTTTCAAAAACATTTTCACTATGAATATAAAGCAATGCTGATTTATTTGATAAAATATGTGCTGTTGAATAGGGAATCTATCAAATTAATTATGTTTGCTCATTTTTAATGGGTTTCAGAAAGAAATATCCCGTTTACAAGGTCTAGGTGGTGGAGAAGCTCAGGATAATGACATTTCAGTCATTAACTTTCCAGGATCTCCAGGATCCTTCAAATGGGAGGGAAATAATGGATTATTTAGCCCATTAACCTCCGGTAAAAAGATATCTAAGGTGCACTTTTATTTCCTTGATATCTAAGAAATATTCAGGCTTATCATTATTTTGTATACTCTGATGAGGTTTTTTGTCTCTATTTCAGAAAAGAGACTATGAAGTTGCACTCGTTGGGGCCTTTAGGAGGGAGAAGGACAAAGAGATGGCATTGCAGGCACTACGAGCTGAAAATCAAGCAGCCATGCAACTTGTATGTGCAAAAATGCAGTATATTATGGGTTAGCTATATCAGTTTTCTAATCACGAGGCTTGTTGTTGTTGTTGTATATCAGTTTTCTATCTGATTAGAATGGAAGTGGAAAAACAAATAGGTCGGCTTTTATACTTCATGAAGCAATGAGCTTGGGAAATTTTTGCCATTTGTTATCTGTTCATGTTGCTCTATAGTCATGCTTTTGTATGGTTTTTGAGTAATCGACATGTTCAGTTGCAATACTCATGGTTCTTGTTCATTAATGGTGTTATTCTACGGAAATTAAATGGCTGTGACTCGAATGAATCAGGCCAAACAAAGGGAAGATGAGATTCAGGGTCTCAAGATGAGGCTTCGTTTTCGAGAAGCTGGAATAAAGAGACTAGAAGCAATTGCTTCTGGAAAGATCTCTGCTGAGGCACACTTGCTGAAAGAGAAAGAGGAGCATTTGAAAGAAATTGAGGTCTTGCGAGCCCAGGTGGACCGAAATCAAGAAGTGACTAGATTTGCTATGGAAAATTTGCGACTAAAAGAAGAAATTAGAAGGCATGTCTTTATTTTGTACACTGTGAATCCTCTTTTGTTAGTGTTTTTTTTTTTTTGTGAAACAAAGCAAGTTCTTATTAATTACCGGACCAAAATCAATTTTAAATACATGATATAGTTCTAATGCATACATTGCTCGTTATCTATGCCAATGCGCAAAATATGCAGAAACAAATTATTGCTATAATATTTTTTATCACCTTTTCTGCTCTAAAGGTGTCGTCTGTATGTTTTTCTGTTAAGTTTTTATATATCTCTGCTCCATAGGTTGAAGTCATTTTGAAGAGGGTGAAAGGGAAGTTATGAATGAACAGATCATTGTACTGGAAAACAAGGTGCGATTTATTTGAAGTCCTCAAAATTCACTTGAAGTTCTCATCCAACCTCTCCTCTGTGTTGATTCTGTTTGCCACTGTGTGCAGTTGTTGGAAGCACTAGATTGGAAACTAATGCACGAAGCTGATATGGTAGTGGTTCATATTTTCTGTGTTTTTAGGAATAATGAATTCATTTCTTTTACATGTCTATAAGTGGTCGGTACTCTCTTTTTGACCTACTCGAACGCCAATGTCGTAGAAAACAAATTCTGACTCGGTGATGGAAGAGGCAAATGGGGATGGGAATCTTATTTCCAAAGAGGTAAGATGAAGTCTTCTGTTGTTGTGTTGTCAACATGTCCATCCATTAAAATTGATTTAGACTATCTGAGCTAAAATTAGACCTGGGAAAGTCCTTTTTTTTTTTTTTAACGGAAATACATTCTTGTGTAATCTGCTCATTTTTTTTGAGCTAGAAAAAAACCCTTCAGTTTTTTAGCTACCTTTCGAAGTCATTTTGTTGTCTGACTAATTTATTTCTTGCTAATATTTGACCAAAGGAGTTAGGACCAAAATCACCTTTGCAGTCTTCTAATCGTGAGGAAAATGAGTTTCTCAAAATGCAGGTCTAGATAAATCTCATTTATTTGAACTTGATTTTCTTTATTGGTCAAACTGTTGTCCAAGTCAGACATCACATCAATTTATCAATGGCAGGCGATCCAAAGGCGAGAAGAAATGGACTCCATGTGTAAGAAATTAGAATTTTGTCTTGAAGAGAAAGCAAAGTTGGAAAGGTACTTGCGCTTTCTCCCAGTTTCCCTTCCCCTTTTCCTCTCTCTCTTATTTTTCAATTCCTTATGCAGTGACCCCACAATGGCTTTGGTTTTGACAGAGTGACTCTTGAAATAATATTTTCTTCGTATTGCTCTTTTTCTTTATTTTTTGCCTTGAAGATCGATGTTTCTAAATTATCCATCCACTATTATCTTGTAGGCAAGTGGATGATTTGGCAGCAAAACTTGAACAAGAGAAGCTCCAAGCCATGAAAGAGGGAAGCCGGGAGATGGAGATTCCCTCATCATGCAATATGCCCATCATTAGCATCAATGATCAACTGGAATTGAAAGCAATGGTGGATGCTATTGCTGCTGCAAGTCAAAGAGAGGCAGAGGCTCATGAGACAGCTATTATTTTATCAAAGGAGAATGATGAGCTCAAGATGAAGCTTAAAGTTTTGATCGAGGATAATAGCAAGCTAATTGAATTGTACGAACTGGTTGCTGCTGAAAGTAATAACAGAATTGTCAATAAAGCTGAGGATGCTCGAGAAGTTGCTGTCCAGGTTAATGGCGGCTGTTCTCCTGAAGGAGCTAGAGAAGAGGACACCGAGTCTGAGATGAAAAGAGTAATTGAGAATCTCCAGCATCAAGTACTGGAAATGAATGAAGAAAATGAGAAGCTGATGAGCTTGTATGAAAGAGCCGTGCAAGAGAGGAATGATCTCCTGCATCAACAGGTTGCTGCTGAAAGTAATAACAGGATTGTAAATAAAGCTGAGGATGCTCGAGCAGTTGCTGCCCGGGTTAATGGCGGCTGTTCTCCTGAAGGTACAAGAGAAGTGGACACTGAGATGAAAAGAGTAATTGAGAATCTCCAGCATCAACTACTGGAAATGAATGAGGAAAATGAAAAACTGATGAGCTTGTATGAAAGAGCCATGCAAGAGAGGGATGATCTTAAAATAGTCCTTTCATCTTGTGTACATGAAAGAGCTGAATCCAAAAGGGAAATGGAATGCCCAGAAAAGCTTGTTGAAGTTGATGAGGGGGAAAAAGACTCAAGTATAGAAACTGGTTTCCAGGAAATGCAGGGTGTAATTGAAAGTAAAGGCTTGGATACTTTGTCTGGTTCTAGTTTGTGTATAGTGTGTGATGAACACAACGTGCCAAGTCAGACCAGCCCCCAGCAAAATGACCATCTTGAATCAGGTGAACTTCCTGGCCACGTCAAAGAAAGAGTTTTACTGGAGGGGAGTACTTCAATCAAGGAATCTCGAGTGAATCATGAGGTTGATATTCCTGTCTACTCTGACATGAATATTGAAGTATTGACTGCAAAGGGGCTGTCATGTGAATTAAGTCAAGCTAGAAAGAAACTTGAGAGAGTTGAAGAACAGATTTCAAATGTTGTCAGAACTCTAGCAGCGCTAGATTGTGCTGAGAAGGCAACAATTGAGGTTGATAAGCTCTCCAGGGAAATTGAAGTTATGGAAAGCGACATCCAGATTAAGCATCAACAGATAGAATCCTTAAAACTCCTGCTGTCAGAAGCGCAAGAAAGAAGAACTCTAGTTGATAAGAAGTTTTCTGCAGTTAACTATTCATTGTCAAACTTTGCCCCATCGTTTTCTTATTTTGAGAAACGGGAAGTACAAGCAAGGGCCGTTGTATGTGAATTGATGAGATGCCTTGACAAAAAGAGAGAGGAATTGGCTTCTCTTCAAGCATGCAAGCTTGGGGTAGAGAATGCCAAAAAGAAGAACCAAGAATCTGAAGTTGAACTAGTGGCAAACATTGCATTCACCAAATCCCTATTAGAGGAAGAGAACCGCAAGCGGGAGGGTGAAAAGGTTCTCTTTGCGATTGACAACATCCAGAACATAGACTCTTCACAGAAAAACTGGCATATGAGTGGTAAAGCTACTGAGTTACTAAAATCAGAGGAAGAAGAAATAACCAAGCTGCAAGCAGCGATAAGGCTGTCTCAGGAAAAACTTGGCATCACAAGAAAGGAACTGGGAAATCTAAAGAAAAAGAATTCAACTTTAGAGGAGCAGATACAGGTTGTTCAACTGGAAATACAAGAAATTTTGAGTTAAAACGGAGGAAAAGGAGCTAGCACTTCAGCGAGTGGTGAGTGAAAAGGAGATGCTCTTGGAATTTAGAAACAATGGGATGACTGAAATAGAGTCCATGATCGTTGAGTTCCAGGAATGTGTGTTTGAATCAGATTTGAAGCAGGCTGAGATAAAGATCCTGGAGGAAGAGTTACAGATGGGATTTGGAAGAATCGTAGAATTACAGACAGCTAGAGCCATAGCTTCTAGCAAGAAAGCCAATCTGCTAGCCTCAACGTCTAGTTCATGCTTGCTTGAAAAATGGAGGAGGAAATGCAAAATGTAAAGGTGTCTGTCTGGGAGACAAAGTTGTTGTGCGTCTAAACAGTATGACTTACCTTATCCTCCACTTTTAATTTGTAACATGTTCTGACATTGACCTTTTCATTAATTTATGCTACTGTAAAGTAACCAAACTTCTGTTGGTTCGATGTAATTGATCCCATTTATGTTTTGTGCAACATGAGATGCAATGATGTATAGAGTACAGAGCTTCATTTCAATCCCCCACTGCGCTTTCCAATTTTGCACCTGCTGGCTGAGTTTGATTGAGACAACGAAGTGAAATCCAGATAGAGGAGCAATTAAAGGAACAAAAAATTTTATCTATCAAATTTTCAACAGCAATAAATTGTAATAAATTTAAACTTTTAATATTATTGAAAGAAAAAGTTAATTATTTAATTCTTGTAATTTTAATTAGTTGTAATTCAATTTCTGAATTTGACTTAGTATAATTCAATCTTTATATTTTTGTTTTGGTGATAATTCAATCTTAATTTTGATTCACTAAACTTAGTCTCTATAATTTAAACCATTTAAAATAGTGGTCTTATGTCTTAAAATTAAAATTCAAAAATTAAAATTATGTTGACATTTAGGGACTAATATTTTAAGTTACTAAAACTTTCAATTTGATATAATATATATATATATAATCTTCTAATTTATTTTTTAAATATAAAAGTTAATATTTTAAATATTAAAAACTATATAAAACTGAATTTTGCTGAGTTAAAATTTATAAATTAAGTTATAATCAAGTTAAAATTTTATGATTAATTTTCTTGTTTAAAATTAGTAATTACTATTATTTTTAAACAGCATATATGATCTCGGGTTTTGCTCTTCCATTGTGGAATAGTACCGTTAATCTAACTGTATTCAACACAAATCATATGCATTATCCATTAGTATTAATGGTGCCGACCGCAATGATGCTGCCCCGTTGAAGGCTCCCATCCTTATCCTTCCATCCATGTACGTCAAAAGACGCCAGCTGAATTTTTTCTTAACCATAATCGCCTGGTATGACCTAGCTAGCTGACTTTGCTCTTAACGACCATCGCCCGGGATTAAGTCATTCATTGAATGGATATAAAATAATGATAACATAAATGGGAATTTTTT
>NW_026556942.1:0-29625 GCF_029017545.1 Prosopis cineraria
AAACAGTATGATCATGAGTACAGAATCAGTTCCCCAGTCACAAGACAAACAAGAAAGATAGGGCAGTCTAAGTGATCAGCCAGCATGATACGCACAACAACATTATTGTTATTACTGATACAAATCAAATCCACAGAAGCACTTACCTTATACCAACAACTCGTTTAAAATCATCTTCAAGGGCACGTATCATGTATTTGTGAAAGTTAAACTTCAGATTTGACTTGCAGTGAGTCTAAAACAGAGAAACACACAAAAGAATGATCTTGACATCCCCACTTGGAGGCTACTTGCAAATATTCATATCAAGGATAAATAGGCAGCAAACATCACATTGCATCCTAAAACTTACCATGAAAAACCATGCCGTAAGGTCACATAATCCCACTTGGTCACCGAGCCATAAAATTGCTTGAAAAAAGAGTGCTGCAAGAAATTTGCGAGATTAAGATGAATAACTAAAACTAAAAAAACAATCAAGTAGGAATTTAGCACGAGTTTCTGGAATTAATGATTTGTCATGTGGTCCAAGTTATCAACAATTCTGGAAAAGCTTGAGGACTTCATTGATCTGAGCTCAAGAACATAAGAAAAGAACTAAATAGAGATAATCAAACTAAAGGTATGGAATCACCAATAGCCGATGCAGGCAAAATTACTCCTTTCCCTGCAGTATTTTATACCACGTGCTGATTCCACTCCTTTAGAAGGTCATGGTCCCTTGTGATATCAACTAAGGTGGACACACAAGAAGGACAAAGACTCAACAGAAATGGCTCAATATTAAGCTTTATTGGACAAGGAAAAGCAGGAAAATACTGAAGAAACATAGATTATGTGTTAGCATGCCCTATATAGAACATGCCTAAATCTTCAAATAAGGGGTTCAGAAGTAGTTTTAAGCATGAGTGACATGAATATATCATCATCAATTCTAAGTTTCAGATCCTGATTAGCTTGTGAAAAACTTACCAACCAACCCATCAGAGCAGAGTCTTTACCAAAACCCAGAAAACGACCCTTAATAAAAGCATGCTGGTGAACATGAGTGATCTTCAGTTCCAGAACTGCAGTAATCCAATTTTCATGTAAGGAGCAACGGAGAAGAAAAATACTCAAAAAAGACAGCTACTAAAGGAGTTAAATAGATCATCTAACTTGTTAAATCATTTCTTTTCAGTGGGCTCATGGCTCGCAAAAAAAGGGGATAATATTTATAAAGTAGCATCGTAATGACTTGAAAAACATCTATCAAAGAGTCTACAGATTGATTAAAATAAGTGAACACAAAGCATACACTATAACTGCTGATCAAACCACTTACCCTTATGTGGTTCATAGTTGTCTTTAGCAATTGAATCCTCCCAGTGCTTCCACTGACGTATCTATACAACAACAGATGAATTATTAATAAAGAAAGAAATTGTGAGCATGAATAGTTTATAACAAAATTGTCAAAAAGATACTCACTTTCAATCCTCCGAAGAAAACAGTCAGAACACAATAGGTTACGTGGACTAAAGCTAGAACAAATATAAAGATATGCAGGTGGTGAATGGCTTCCACAGATAATAGCGGAACCTTGTTCTGAAAAGAAAAGAAAGGAGGTTATGTGATCATAGTTCAAAAAATTGAAAAGGAAAATTCATGGCATAAATAATTGACAAGGTTAGATCCTAAGTGCGAGAAGCTCGATAACTAATGTGATAACTATAGTGTCTGAAGTGCATCCTCACAGCCAACAAGGAGATCTCAGTGCTCAATTCTAAATAAAGGTTATAAACTGAAAGGAGACCCAAAGAAAAATAGAGTAAAATTCTGCTTTGGCAGTGACAGTGACAGATTGATGAACTACGTCTTGAGCATTGTGACTTCCTTCATTATTGTCCCAGAATGCTGTCCTCTTTCATCTCATCTTCGTCCAAAAATTAAATGCCATCGAACGCTACAGCTTACTCGGTACCAATCAATCATGACTCAGATTCCGCGTCCAAGCAAGTAAAAATAAAATGGTAAAATTGACATCAAATTGTGAACAGAGATAGGATAAAATGACACTGTCCCAAGCATAATAGCAATTGATGGGCAAACTTGAAAGAAAGTGATCTATCAAAGAAAAAATTGAAAGCCCACCAATGTGAACTGAGGAATGTGTAATGTTACCTTACGAACACAATAGCTACTAGATGACGACCCCTCAGCAAGAAGACGACGAGCAGTTCCAGAGAAATGCCAGGAAAAGAGAAGAAGCTCTGAAAATGGGATGTAGATATTTGATTCTTCGCCTTCTCCTCTGTCCGGGTTACAAGGAAGCATATGGCGGGTCAACCAGCAGGAACGCATATTTTGGTAATCCCATTTTGTGTAACCGTCAGAAGCAGCGATATAAAACCCAACAACATCAACTCTGAAAAACGAACACAGCAATAAATACAAAAATAAATAATAACTTCCAAAATTTTAAAAGAACACTGCACATCCAATAATGGAGGAGAGGGGAGAGAGAGAGAGAACAACAAAACACATATTATATTTTAAAATTAAGAAAAGAAAAAAGTAGATAGAGAGGTACCGAACCTTCTTTGATTTTCTGAAGAGCTTCATAGAGTGGCTTCTGATCTCTCTTCTTGAGGAACTTTCCGCCATAATGAAGAAAACGCTCGGCCGCGAGTGAAACGGCGACGATGACAGTGCAAACGAGAGCAACAACCCATGTGGGAGTGTGCTCTAATGTCGTCTCTTCTTCCCCACCTCCACTCATTCCGCTCTCTCTCTCTCTCTCTCTCTCTAACTTTACTCTCTATCGTCTTAGGTCTTAGTTTCTGACTACCCTGTGGACTCGGTGCACTGATCAGCACTGTGTCCCCTCACCTCACCTTTGTCGATATATGCTTCCGCTCTACTGGAAAAATGTGACTCTGTTGTTTTTTGCTACAGATTGCTTCATCTCCAATCCATTGGGTACAGGCTGACCCCTACTACTTATTTTCCTCTTTCATTTTTTTTCTGTTTTTCTTGTCTGGTTAAGACTCCTGTTTTACTTTTTCTTACGTGACCCATTGTTTTTTTTTTTTATTGTTATTCCTTAACTGTTTAGACGAATACCTTTTTTTAATTTCATCATGCTGTTAGATCCTTTAAATTTTTATTGGACAGGTGCATCCTGTCATCATCTATTTAATAAAATATCATTATTTTTAATAAATTTTGTTATAATAAGATATCTATTATTTTTTAGGAAATTTTACACATCTAACCCATTTAATGAAATCAAAAATAACAGCCCAATATTTCAAATATTTTACAATATAGATGGATTAATATATAAGTTAAATTAAAATAATAAAAATACACATTCTCCTCAAATCTAAAAATATATTATGTCCACTAAGCTATAAGTGAACTATTCAAAAGTATTAAAATATCGAAGTGATATATAATTATAAATGGTCATGATTATAATCATTTAGTTGCAGGAATTTTGCTATTCTATTACACAAGTTTTTTTTTTATTTGTTTTGAAGATAAAAAAGACAAATTGCACCCCAACTGATTGTAAATAGGCCACATTCTAAAATTTTAAAAACTTTTTTCATAATTTCTGATTAATATATTTTTTATGATTATTAGGCCAATTTATTTTATTTTTTATCTATACTATTATTAGTATTAAAATTAAATTATATTTAATGTCATTCTAATATTGGATAACCCATGAATTATATAATATACCAAGTTTATTAATAATTTTTCAAAATATAAACCGTGGTCATTTGTCACCTTGCCTGTTCTTGTTGGCCACAAAACTTTTCCAATAAATTTTTATAAAATTGCATACTCAAAACTCATATTCAAGATTACTAATTAAGTGAGCATAATTCTTTATTATTGAGCTATATGCTTGTTGGTAAATGTAAAAATATATTTCATCAAAATATCAGGTAAGCAATTTGGTGGCTGGTCTTCTTTATTAAGTCGTTGCTATTAAAATTGTTGACTTTATATATAATATATTTAATTACAATAATTTTGGTCGTGATATAAATATAACAACTGACTAATTGAATGAAAAAATTGTATATTTGTTTTAGAAATTGTTAATTTATTATGTGATCATAGGGAAAAAAATAACACTCGTTATATCAATATCAATATTGAATATCAAATGAAAAGCACTGTTGATTTTTTTAAGATTTTGTGCGATGTAGGAAATCCGATATTTGTAC
Organism: Prosopis cineraria; assembly: GCF_029017545.1. Classification (NCBI taxonomy): domain Eukaryota; kingdom Viridiplantae; phylum Streptophyta; class Magnoliopsida; order Fabales; family Fabaceae; genus Prosopis; species Prosopis cineraria. Next base: position 4,227 of record NW_026556942.1, read on the forward strand.
TTATTAATCCAATTTGGAAGGCATATGTATTTCTTAATTTCATTTCTGGTCCTGAGTAAATTGTTTGTTTTGTCGTCTCTTCCCAAAAATCTTTTTCCGTTTCGTTCTTGTGAGAAAGTAATCTAATTAATCCGTACCCATTATCTTTGTTCTTTCTTATCCTCGTTCATGTTCGCTATCGTGACAAACTAATTTGATTAATTTTACCAAACAGATGAACAGGTAATTTATGGAAGTTAATTAATCACTTAATTTTAAGAGAAATGATATTAAGTACTTTAAAAATAGAGAGTTATTATACTTAGAGCCTAAATCAATCTGAAATTACTTTATAGGCCTTGGCGCTCCAATTGCAATATTTTTTCAGAGCAAAAAATTTTTGCTCTTTATTTAATTTGAACAAGAAATAATGCACAAACTCTCAAAGAAACAAAACAAATGAAGCATGATTCACTATGTTTCTTATCTTCTTTCTCATTTCACTAGTCATCACTCTGCCGTTGTTGATCATCGCCAGCGTAGATGAGTGTTGAAGTCGTGGGTGTTGATAGACAAAGCACAATTCATGATTTTTCTCTCTTTCCTTGCACATCGCCAGCCATTGCTGATCTTCTTAATCTTCCGTATTCAAGCAACATCATATATTTCTTGAAGCTTTTATTATTATTTTTAGAGGTAAGGATCTTCAACTTTGTTTCTCCCTCGTTGATTCAATGCATGTGCATCTTTTAGTTGTTGAAGTTGTAATAGGTCTCTCACGTGAAACGCATATGTTTAAGCCTGCAAGTTTATTTGTTTATTTGTGATTATACTGCTAATCTAAGCTAAAAGTTATTGAACTATTTGGCCATGAAAGTTTTAGAGTAGATTAGTTGTTGTACATAATGATGATTGACTTGTTCATATTGGACTTTTACATGTGAACTGAATAAAATATGATTCATAGAAGAAATTTGCTATCAGAAATGTTAGAGTATTTCTTGTGCAAAAATGAACTTTTAGTTGCTGTTGAACGTCGAGTTGTGCATTTTATTATGCATAGCCTAATAATAAATTGGAATCACATAACTTTTAGGTGAGAATATATGAACCTTGTATTGTGTATAGTAGATATTGTGTTTTGTACTATTTACCTAACTTGAGCATTATGTTAAGTCTGGCTTACTGATAAAGTAGAATCATATGAATTTTAGTTGAAAATATATAAACCTTGTGTTGTATATAGTGGATATTATTATACATTATTTGCCTATTTGTGTATTTTGTTAAGTCTAACCTACTGATATGAGCTAAAGGTGCTAAACTAATAAGTTGGTTGTAAAACTTTTAGAGTAGATTAATTATTGTACAATAGTGACGGTTGACTTTTTCATATTAGACTTTGACATGTGAATTGAATAAAATATGACTCCTAATGTGAGAAAATCTGTCATCAAAGATGTTGGAATATTTACTGTGCAAAAATGAACTTTGAGTTGTTTATGTTTAACTTTGAGTTGTGTAAAATAAAAGTTGAACTTATATATATGGATATTTACCTAATTAAATTGTTCATTGCGGATTAAAATAACAGAAGATTTATATTGTTTAAGATGTAGGAAGGCTGGACACAATGGCAAGACATGCAAGAATCCTAACCCAGCATGAGAAGTAATCACATTGTTCCTTTTGATGTACATAGGCAACTATAATTATGTATATAAAAGCATTTCCAAGTAATATTTTTTTAGTAATTGGAAATCACAAATATTTTTTGTTTGTATATAGAGAAGTAATTGTTAAATGTTTTGAACATAGTGGCTAGCTTTTTGTATATATCAAACTTGAAATATCATGTCAAATTTTATGTGGGTATTTGTTTTAGTACCTAGGTCAGTACCAACATGAAATTCTACATATCTGATGTAATTATCCTTTTTAATATTGAAAATGCATGAACTTTTTGTTGAGCATGTGTGGATATCATCTTGTATAAATTGAATATTGTGTTGTGCATAGTCTGCCTAATTTGTCATTTTTGTTGAGCTTTGGCTTGTGAAATACTAAAAATACATGGACTTTCTGTTGAGCATGCGTGGATATTGTCTTGTACATAGTGAATGTTGCGTCGTGTATGATCATGATTTACTTAAGTAGTCATTTTGTTAAGCCTAAGCTAATAAAATATTTGAAATTCATAGACTTTCTGTTAAGCATGTGTGGACATAGTCTGGTGCATAGTGGATGTTGTGTTGTGCATGGTCTGCCTAGTCATTTTGTTAGAGCCCAAGCTAGTAAAATACTCGAAGTGCATGAATTTTCTGTTGAGCATGCATAGACATCATCTTGTGCATAGTGGATATTATCATTACTTCAAGAGTTCACACAGGTTCTAAATTCAAATCAAACAAATGACAAAATTGTATTTTTGGTGTGAAAAAATATGGCAATTAGAGCTTCAAGGCCTGCAGAGCAATTTCACATTGATTTAAGCCCTAAGTACAATAAAATTTGTTTTTAGGGCTCCTAATGTCATTCCCCCTTAATTTTACTAATTTTCTTGCTTTGTGCATTTTATCTTGGCTAAAGTGTATATTTAACGCTCTAACTTTATATAAAATTTTAATTTAATCTTTTAATTTTATAAAAAATCTTTACAATTATTTAATTATAATACTATTAATTTCAAATGTTAATGTTTGTGCCAGTTATTTTTATTTAAAAATTAAATTTAATATATTAATATTTGAAAATGTTTTATCATTATTTTGAAGTTCAATATTTAAATTTTTGTTTAATAAAACTAATGATAATACGGTTAAAAGATTAAAAAAATATTTTATAGGGAGAATTTTAATTAAAGAGTATGAATGGTACTTAATTACTAGTAAGTTCCAAAAAAATTAAAACTTCTATTCAATCCAAGGGATCAAAATGAAAATAATTTTAACAATAAAAAGATCAAAGTTATATTATGTAGAAACATTAGTTGTTAATTTCATTGCTTCACTTATTAATTTATTAATATAAATTATAAATTATATAAATTGACATGTCAATGGTTAATAAAACTTAACATCAGTTGTTCAATCACAAACAATAATATTAGGTTTTAGATTGCTAACTTTTCTTGTTAATAATTTACAATTGATATTAATAAATTAATAAATAAAGTTAGTAAATTAATAACTGATGTTATTGCTTGTCTAACAAGTAGATATAATTTGTAACTCATATTGATAAATTAAAAAGTGAAATAAAAAAATTAATAAATAATGATTTTGTATAACAAGTGAAGGGTATTTTTATCTTTTCATTATTGAAATTATTTTATTTTAATCCCCCTGGATTCAACTGAAGTTTCAGATTTTTTTTAAACCCACTACTAATTAAATATCATATATGGTTATTAATTGAAATTCTACCTAATTTATGAAATTAAGGAATTTAAAAGAAACCATATATAAAGGTAAGCAATTAAAAATATACTTTAGCCATTTTAGCGTAGAAGTTGACAAATTAGCTTTATAAAAGACATACCTGTTTATTTAAGCCTTTTTTTTAAAAAAAAAAAGTAATCTTAATTATTTTTATATTGTTTTCAATTTTTTGCATTATTATCGCATTTTTTTAGAATTTTCTTAGTTAATTTATTGTTTTCTTTTGGGTTTTTCTCTCATATGTACACTTTAGCTTGAGAGAAGTTTTCACGAGAAACCTTTACTAAGAGAAAAACAAAATATATCCCTCCATCTATATTTTAAGAGGAAATTATGAGAAAAAATCATTATTTTCTTATAGTAAATGTTTTAGACATTGCTTAAAATCGTCCAAAGCTACAAGTATTGATATCAATGACAAATAAACTCAGAAGACAAACAAACCCAACAAGTTGCACCCAATCACACGGCAAAAAATAACGTCCATTAGACTCAACATGATTGTGAGTTTGTGACAATGGAAAAACCACATTTTCTCTTCCAAAACTCCACATGTTCTCGTCTGCAGGATAAGACACATATTGAAAAAAAAAATGAATGATCCTTATTATTAGTTACTTGATGAGGTAATAATTAAGTTTCAACATTATCCCTATTTAAAATCATTAATTATAAAAGAATATAATATAAATTTAAAATTTTTATTGAAATTTCTTTTAACTTTAAACAAAACTAATGATTTAATCACATCGATCTCTTTGATTCTGGTAAGATAATTAGATATCTTTTAGGGATAGAAGTAGTAAAACTTTGCTAGCTACAAGCTTCTCATCGACTTTCATTTTAAGAGCCCAAATGATATAGCACACTCAATCTACCTAAAAATTTCTCTTAGTGAAGTGTTTAACCAAGGTCACATGAGTTAACATGATGATTATTCTTTATTTAGATTTATCAGTTTAAAGTTCAAAATAACAAGAATCTTGTGTATCACAACCATGACATATTAGAAATGAGAATGTAATCCAAAGAGCATTTGCTCTTACTCAGTTGAACCATTGACAAGAACTGGGTCAATTTAAATTAAAAAAAAATATTTTTATGGTAGAGTTAAGGAGGATTATAGTTGAGCTGCCATTAAGTTGGAAACCAGAATGTTTTCCAAAAAAAAAAAAATTGGTCTAAACATAATATAAAAAAGTTAAAGTATACATTTAATTCTTTAACTTTACATAATATTTTATTTTAGTCTCTTAACTTTATAAAATGTATTTTTAGTCACTTAAATCTAACACTGTTAGTTTTATCCTAACAAATTTTTATATTGAACTTTAAACTATTAACAAAGCATTCTCAAATGTTAACATATTAAGTTTAATTTTTTTTAAATAACATTGGTTAAAACAACAAATAATCATTTGAAATTAACGATGTCAGGGTTAAAGAACTAAAAAAATATTTTATAAAATTAAATGACTAAATTGAAACCTTATATAAAGTTAGAGGATTAAAAGTACACTTTAGCCTATAAAAAAAGACTAAAAATTTAAAAAAAGACCATACTAAAAGTTAACTTCATTTTTTAACCATTTACATCTATATAGTATAATTTGAAACCATTTTTCTAGGAAGATGTTAATAGCTATAAATATAAATGTAGATAATTTTGAACCTATTCATACCCGAGTTAACTAACATCCACCTATTTTTAAAAATTTATAAGATTATATTTTATAATATTATTGATTTATTATCATATTGTGTTATTTTATTAACAGTTAGATATTGTGAATTTATTTCTTACAAATTATATATAAAATTAATATTATTTTTATTTAATTATTACATCATCGTTTGACAAACTAGTCTAACCAGTTAGAGTATAAAAGTTGATATCCAATCACCCTTTCAATTTAACATTTAGTCTAATTTTTAAAGCATTTGTCCCTATTAATAATTCCAATAATCCTTCGAAGCTTTGCACTAAAACCTCTCTACACAATTTTGTTGTAACTAACCTAAAATTTATTAATTCTATCTAAAAATTAAATAATTTTTTAATTTTTTCTTCATTTAAAATTATATTATGTAATTTTGTTGAAATGAATCAACATTGAATGAGAGTACTATGTAATAAATATCTTGTATGGTGTGTTATAGCAAGGACAAACAATTTTCCTCCTCATACCTTGCAAAAGGACCAAATTAAAGCAAAGAAAAGTTGGCAAAAGAATATCAAGAAAAAAAAAATTATCCCTTTTAGTTATTCTCTCCATTAAAAAATAGATTCTCTTTGTTTAAAAATGTAACTCATTTTTAACCGAGTCTCACTCCCAATAAAGAAATTACCTACTTTCAAATTAATCATATCTTTTCATATTTATCCCTATTAAATATTCTACAATAAATATAAAGTCATTCATCAATAGAGTACTTTTAAAAAAAAGACAATGATCATACCTTAAAAAACTAAAAATTTCTTATATTTTTAAATATTCAACTCCTAAAAAATGCCTTACATTTTTAATAAAGTAGTCACTTATATTTAAATTAATACTAATTTTCATATTTATCTTTATTTAATAGAATAATTGACTCAAAAATAAATATAAAGTAATTTATTCAATAGTGATATTTTTTTAAAAAAAGGCAATGATTGCACTTTAAAACCCTTAAAAATTTTTTTAACATTCAATTTTTTAAATAATATCTTACATTTTTTAACAGAAGGAGTATCTCTTTAAGACTAAAAAGAGAAAATGTCTTGAAATTTTTCATAAGGAGTGTTTTGATATTTTAATTTTTTTTTAGAGCAATGTCGCCCTAAATTTTTAAAAGTTATTTTTACAATGCCATTTTAATTGTCAATATTTTGTAGATGTAAAAGTTTAGAACATTAGGGGCCCTTTTTAAAAGTTTATTGGACATTATTACTCTAAAAAAATGTTTAAGATATCAGGCGCTTTTGACAAAAAAATTTTAAGATATTTTTGCCTTCTAACCCATCTCTTAACAGAACTCTTCTCATTTTCACTGAACAATTCCTTTATGTCTTCAATTTCACTCATGATTTCTCAGGCTTATGATCTGATCATCCAATTAATATATTCAAGTCACTCTAATTTATTTAATGTTAAAATACATAATTTTTTTTAAAATTTTGAAGCAGTTGCATGTAACTTTTCTCACTTTTAAACATTTAAAATTAACTCCCTAACATTTAATTTTATTTTTCAAAACCCTATACCATTAATTAACTATTATAATATTAATATAGTTATTATCATGTCAAATTAATACAATACACATAGCACATAATATGTCATTTATTGTCAACGATAGCTTTAAGATAGTTTTCTTTTCATTTGTTTAATATAAAAGGCTGTTTTAATGGATAAGCAATAATAAAATTATAATATTTCTCTTTAATTGAGCAAGAGCAATGAGAATAATGTCATTCAACTAAAAAATGAAAGCATTGTCATTTGTGTTAAAAGTAAAATTATATTTTTACCCCTCCTTAAATTGTGTTAAAAAATAATAAATATATTTTTTATGCATCATATGTCATGCATATTGCATTAATATGAAATAAACGTAACTATATTGATAGAATAATAGTTAATTAATAGTAGGAGGTTTTGAAAAACAAAATTAAAGATTATGGAAATAATCTTAAATATTGAAATGTTAGGAAGATCATGTATAAATATCTTAAAATTAGAAAAAAAATATATTTTTTAGCTTTTATTTAATGTAAATGGGTGCTTGCTACCCACAACTAACGTACTTAATATGCACATGTAAAAAGTCTACTTTCATTAAAAAAAGTGAGGGCCACTACTCAATTAACTTGCTTGGCTCGATGCTCAAATCATCGAGGGAATGAGAGTTAGGATTCAAATGTCTTATACTAAATTTGCAATTATCTTTTTTGATATTTTCAATTTATTTTTTATAAAATTTTGTCAGGACTTAATTGTTATTAATTAGAAGTTTCGAGACCTAACTTTCATTCTTCCCAAATTATATTTTGAATTGAAGGGAATGTGTAGCTAAATGAGAACAAATTAATTCCCTTAATTTTTATCAATATAATCTCTTACACCATGTTTTGTTCGATTGTTTTTTTAAATTTTGGAGTTTGTTCTTTTAAGGGTAGTAATTATGTATTTATCCTTATATACTTAATATACTTTTATGCAATCAAATCATGACATGTAAATTTTAATATGTTAATAACATTAATAATAAGAATTTATTATAGAATAAATAATATATAAAAGATACACATGTCATGATTTAATTAAAAATAAGTACCTTAAATATATAAGTGTAGGTATATATGCATTTTTGTTTTTTTTTTGTGTACCATGTTAAAAAAAATAAAGTATTTTGAGTCTTTTAAAATATAATTAATAAATTAAAAAAAACCTTAATTAACGGATGTAATTAATAACATTTTTAATTAAAACACCTTATTAAATAAAAATAAATATAAAAATAATATATAATTTTAAATAGAATTAATTTATTAGAGAATATAATTCGATTAAAAATCTTTCATAATATTTTACAACAGAGAATAAGCATATGATTTAACTTGAGGAATTTAATCTTGATTTTCATGAGATATGATGACCAGTAATTTTACTTACGAACGTGAGAGTAATTTTTAGGTGGGACTAGTTGAGAACGATGCATCATAGGTGATATTTTTATTTTTTATTTTTAATGTTAATTTGAATGGTGTGAATGTGATGGATCTTACTCGCCTATAATTGGTTAATAAAAAGAGACAAAGGTGAAGGACATTGATGTATCCCTTGTTTGTCTGTCAAATCTTCTATCTTTGATATATGTTTTAAAATCTCATTCTCACCTCACACTTACCTTTCATCTCACAAAAAGCCAAACACCCCCTTCACATGAACAAGTCGTTGGCTTCCCTAAAAAAGAATGCGACTTCAATAACGTTATATGCATTTAGATAAACACTTAAATGCTGACACAGACCTGGGCTGGACTAAGAAGAAAAAGAAGAAGGTTTTTTTTATTTTTATTTTAAAGCACTCTAATTAAAAAGAAGCTCTGTCATGTAATTTTTTTTCCCCATCCACGTGATTTAAAATTTTGAATTTTTTTCCAAAGATGTATTTATGCGTTTGAAATTTTGAATGCATTACTATACACGTATGTATGTCGCGAACTGCAAGTTTTCTAAGTGGCAACATCATCTCTCTTATTTATAAGAAGTTTTGGATTCAAACTCAGACATTAACATATTTGTGTGTAGATGTGTGTGTTTAATTTAATTGAATAAAAAAAATATATGCATGAGGTAGAGTCAATATCTTATTATTATTTTCATATCCTCATTTTATATGCATTTTTTGGGGCAAATATAAGGGTCTGACTGAAAATATCAAATTCTTTCCGCTCAATATTATACATCAAATTTTTATTTTTAAAAAATCTTTAAGATGGAGAATTTTCTTTCTCGTGTATTAAAGTTCAAGTTGAACTTATTTCACCACAAATGTTTGTTTGTTTTTTTTTTTTTTGCTAATTTTTTTAAAAGAAAGTTTAAGTGACAGGCAGGAACAAGGGCCATCATGATCACAATAAAACCCATTGGAGTCACACTTACAAGTTGCAGTATTAACTGAAAATCATAGCTAGCCCAGTGGTCAAGGCTTTGACAGTATGAGCTCATTCCTGGCCCAATACTAATGCCAGCCCATGGCTCAATTAAACAGTGTCTTGACTTGACTCCATTTTAAATTAAATAATTGTTAATATGGACGACGGAGAGACAAAAAACAAAAAAAATTCAAATGATTCGTAAAGGGACAAAACAAAAAATTATTTATAGTCTTAATATGTTGGGATAATAAATTTTAAAATGAAAAAAATTTCACTGAAAACCCTTACACCAAAGATAATAAAAAGAAAACCCCTGAATTTTGTATTGAATTCAAATCAAAATTCTTTAGAAAATGACAAGATTGTCCCCATTAAAAGAGAGAAGAAATTTAACAAGAAAAAATGAACTATATATATATGTAATGTTGGGTAATGAGCAACAGTTTGAAGGGTAATGAGCCAAATACAGTAAAGACACGAATAAGTCATGCTAACATGAAAGCAACACTTATAATTAATTCAATTAATAGGACAATGAATAATAATTTGAAGAATAATAAACCACATATAGTAAGAATACGAGCAAGTCGTACTAATATGAAAGCAACACTAATAATTTAGGTAAGAATGTTGTAAACAAGTTTTATAGGCAATAACCATATATAGTAAGGATACAAATAAGTCATACTAACATAAAAGCAATACTCAAAATTAATTCAAGTAAAAATATTGTAATGAATAAGTGAAGTAAGATAAAGAATAACATTTTGAAGGATGATAGATAACATATAATAAGGACACAAATAACACGTGCTAGAAAATTTTAATGGGAAAAATCTTGTTATCTTCTAAAAATTTTTAATTTCAATTTAGTACTTTATACTTGCAGTAAAGTTTTAAAAATTTAAGTACTCTTTTATTATTTGTGGTCCAAGGATCTTCAATAAAATTTTACCTTTTAAAATAATACAAGTTGCTCATATGGTATAAAAGAAATAAATTATAAAAAAATGTGTTATATACTTTTAATTTGTATTATTACAACAATTTATAAAGTGAAATAAATTGTTAACTATATTTGAGCGTAACTAAGTAACAAATTCTAAAATGAAACAAGTTGTTTGTTTCTGCTTTGTAATTATTAAAAACATTCTTGGACATCGCACAAGAAATAAAAAATAGTTATTTATACCATTGTTATAATTTTTTATTTGTAATCATTTGTACAATTCTATTTCATTTTAAAAACTATTATTTTTTAATAAAATTATTGCTAAAAACATAATGTAAAATTATATATTGACATCATATATATATATATGTAATTAACTAATGGACAGTTCGAATTTTTATAATTTTCAATTATTTTAAATAACACAAAACACAAAATATTATCAATCAAACCATAACATGAACATTGGTTGAACTTAAAAACTAATAGGACATAGTTGTCATGGTGAAATAAAGGATCGGTGGCAATACTAATTGTTACCACCTGTCGTGTGACCCTCACAGAAGTTGCACAGAAAGCAAAAAATTGAGAGAATACAATGTTGAAATCTGTGAATTAAGCTCGACTCGGCCTGATCAATTGGAATCGTCTCTAACTCTTCTCCTGTTATACTTGCTGCAGAAGATGATGATGAATCTATTCCTAAAATCTGTTCATCAAATGACTCATCATAGATCAAGTACACAACAGTCTCTTTCACAGTGAACCTATTCCCAAAATCTGCAATCACCTCCACTTGATCATTTGCATCCAGATTTGATTTGATTTCCTTCCACTCCACTTCTCCAAATGAAGTCACTGTGTCCCGCGTGTATCGCAAAGTAGTTGTCTTTGTATAGTTTATGATCATTAAGCTGACAAGAAATTCAGATGCCTCATTGCCTAAATCACCGCCAAAAGGGTAAAACAAAAAACACATCCCTTTCAAATGACAACCATTGACTTGAGGCACTTTAAACTTTACAGAATCTTGCACACCCTTGAACGTTTGCCCATAGGAATATTTGCAAGTCAATCCCTGCACAATAACATAAGCATAGTCTCTAATTCAACTATATAATACACAAGAAGATATGTTTCTTTTCATAAAAAAAAAATTAAAAATATAGAGAGAGTGGGGGACAAAGAAATAACCTGTGAAAAACTCTCAGGGATAATGACTTGGTCAGTCTTTCCAACTTGAATTAAGAGATACCTCAAGCAATCTTCTGACATTGAGATGTTGGTGCAATTTGTGGCATATGAGGATTCCAACATTCTTGTGACCCCTCTATTTACTTGAGTTTGGATCTCTTCTCCACATTCCAATAGACGATTTTGTTGGTTCGGTAGGCTATCAGGAATTGATGAAAGAGAAGGGATGCAACTATTTAGCATATTCCACAAAATTGAAGATGGCCTGCCCCCATAAGTTGGCATAAGAGATAGAACATTATTTGTTGGGTTCGTCCATGACCAAATGAGAGAAGGAAACACTACACGTGATAATCCTTGATAACCACAAAGAGATATGTATCCAATGCTTTTCAATCTCACTAATGAAAAGGCACTTGAGTTATTGCAGTCTTGTCAGCAATTAGTGTAGTCAATGAACCCATTTGCTCAATATCCTCCTCTAACTTGTCAATCTTCAAACAACCAGAAAGAATGAGAGTTTTCAACTTTTTCAATCTATAAATGCTTCTTGGGAGACCATGAAGGCCAGTGCAATCCTTCAAATTCAGCAAGAGAAGTTCACCAAGATACCCGATAGAGTGATGTATTGTGGACAAACTTGGACAATTTTCAAGAATCAACTTTTCTCAAGATTTGGCAGTCTCAAAAAATCAGGAGTTTGCACCAATGAAGTAGAGAAGCTGAGATCGAGGATTTTCAGCCTCTTCAATACCTGCAAGGAAAGAACATTTGAAGCGGAAATTAGGGAAATCTTTAAAAACAGAATTGATGGACACAAATATGCATGCATGCATGTATCAATTAGCTTTCAAACTTGCTGCCATATATAAAGGATATTGTAAAGCCTAGCATGGGAGCTTCTTGGAAAAACGGCAATTTTATCCAGTTTTGAAAGCTTGAAAACTGGTTTAAGTTCTGGAAAATCTATCCAGAAAGTGTTTTAGATGTAGTAGTTAGAACATTCAGCACTTTAGTTCATAACAAGTTCCTAATAAACGATGTGAAATATCTAGATGAAATTGACGTTCTGAAAACGAGGATGCTTAAGGCCACAATTAACCTCTTCCCTATGTATGTATAGGCAAGTCACAAATTAGCTTACTAATGAACTCTTGAAATAGAACAAACAAATACTTTAGGGAGAATGATAATAAAGTCCCAAAATAGAGAATTTATAACAGATAGATCCTTGACAAAATTTTTTAAAAAATAAGTTAAAAATATTAATTCAAACAACTGCAAATAGGAATTCCAATTGTAAGTTGGGAGTTATATTTAGAATTTAAATGTCTTATTTGCAATTAAAACTTCTAAATTTATAATTATCTGAATCAACATATTTACAATTAATTTTATAGAAAATTTTGTTGTGGATCTAACTGTCATAAATTCATTGTTTTAGAATTTTAATGTCATTCTCCCAATACTCTCTATCGAATAATAATGCTAGCAAAATTACAGATAAATTAAATATGCAATAGAAGCAAGTGAATAGAAGAAAATCCAACAGCTTTATTCAAGAATTGCAAGGAAAGAAGATTCATCCAGAAGTTATGACAAAACCTTTAGATTAAGATTAATCTAAAAGACAGATACTTGAGAAAATCTTATAATAAAAATGAAAATTGGCAGTGAAATATATCAAGAGCATGAATCAACATGTTTAGAGCGACAAGTGTATACAATCAGAAATGATGCCAATTCCAAGTAACATACACACATGTTCCTGGCCCCTCTTTATTCTCCCCGCATCTCTGACCCCATGCATAGCGATAAAATTTAAGGCTAATGCCAAATTAATTAGTACCAATATATACCTGGGGTTCCTCCCACACTTGTCTGAGATTGCTGCCCTTCAACTCAAGAGCAACTAAATTTTCTTGATAAAAGCTTCTAGGGATGCATTTCAAAGAAAACCCATGCCAACAAAGCCATTTAAGATCTCTACTAATGTGTTTATAGTCTCCTTCAAGTTGCACGTTGCCAAGACAAAGCAATCTGAGTCTCTCCATCCTTTGAAATGCTTTTGTATAAAAATTATCTTTCCCATCAATTTGTGAGAACTTCAATGCAAGTCCCTCTACATCAATAACTTTTTTCCCCTACGAATCAAGAGTATAAAAATTAAAATGTGCACCATTGCTTTTTTATTAATTGAAATGAAACATGTAAGCCTGTGTCACAAGCAAGCTTTTAGCACGAGCAAGCGACTAAATTTAGTTTTTTTTTTAATGACACATTAAGTTGATAACATGCGCTTGAGAGGTGAATCACAATAAAAAAAAAAAAGATAAAAGTCCTTACAGTGTATTTTGACAATACATTCACAGCTTCCTTATGAGACCATAACCTACTTCGCTTCTCAAGCTTTTTGGGAAACTCTTCACGAGTTATTTCCCTTCCCATATCCCGCAGCAAATCATGCATTCCAATCCTATTTTTCTCATCAACGGTAAGAAGACTTCGCTCTTCAAGGACACTTATTCCAATATTTGCAAAATATCCGCAGTCATTTAATATGAGTGTGACATCATTTTTGTCCATCCCAATAAGAAAGCAAGATATATCAAGGAATATTTCTTTCTCTGTATCTTCACTTAAGCCATCGTAGCTTATTTTTAACTTCTTGTATATGTCATTGTTGGGAATTTCCTTTAGCTTTTCCAATACACTCTCCCAGTCTGACACTTTCCTTTGAAACAAATAGGAGCCAAGGACTTCAAGAGCTAGCGGCAAACCTCCAGAATAAGCAACTATACTTGTGGAAAGCTGATTGAATTCTTCTCCAGGAGATGGTTCCTTAAATGCATGCCAACTTAAAAGCTCAAGAGATTCACTTTTGCTCAAATGCTTCATTCTATATACAAGATCTACTTCAATGACACTAAGGAGATGTTCATCTCTAGTTGTGATGATTATTTTACTTTTTGGATGAAACCAGTCACGACTTCCAGCTAGATATGTTCATCAAGCACAAGAAGTGCTTTGTTATGGCCAAGTCTATCCTTCAATGTGATTCTTCCTGATTCAATGTTATTTATCTTCATTTTTGTTGTTTCGCAAATTTCACAAAGAAGTTGGTTTTGTAAAGACACCGGGCCATTAGCTTGGTCCCAAACTTCTCTGATCTTTGAAAGGTAACTTCTACTCTTAAAGTTGCGACCAATTTTATTATAAATGGCTTTGGCAATAGTTGATTTGCCTATGCCACCCATCCCCCAAAACCCTACTATGATAACATCTTCTGATTGGTTGTTTTGAAGTGTTGTGATCATTTCTTGCACGCGGTCATCCACTCCTACTGGGTGGTCTGCCACAAACAAGTCACTTTCTTGTCTAATATGTCACAAACATTTTCAACAACTTTTTTGACATCTTCACTCTCGTTCCTAAGAATCATATAAACATCAAATGAGCATTGGATATATAAACACATTTACAAATAAAGTCAAGATGATAGCTATTGGTGTTTAGAGGAGGAAATATTATGAACAAAACTGTACATCAAAGAGACAGGACCTAGCTAGCGGCGGCTATTATGAGATAATATATTGAAACACTCATTATTCAACTGCAAAACACAAACATTTAGTTCACTTGAGCACATTAAATTATATGAATCAATATCACTTATTTATAGGATTTAAAATGAGGAAGGGAAAGATGGAAGAAAAAGGAGGGAGAGACAATCAGAATCGAGGAGAAATATGAGAGAAGGAAATTTTAGACCGATAATTTCATTCAATGATAAGGCATACAAACAAGAGGTTTTGGGGCGTATTTGTAAATCCCTAAACCTATCCTTAATTAATTAAAACACATTTCAATAAAGTAGACTTCAATATAAAATAATCTGAAATAATCACATTTATTAAAAAGATTATAGGATATTAATCAAAGATAATGAATTTTTTTCCCAAATCTTTGCATGTTGTTCGAATCTTCAAATATTTGTCAAATGATCAAATATTCTTCAAAATTTTAATTTCCACTACTACAAAAATCTGGACATAAGGTGCAACAAAAAATGACAACTACAAAAATACGTCATATAATGGTGAGGTAGGTGATGATTAAATTATAAATGATCGGTGTTTAAAACACCTGTTATTTATTTTAATATAATATATGGGTTTTTAAAAGGTCCGTCATATAACATTTCAGTTTTTGTGATTTAAAAAAAATTTAAACTTTAAATGACAGGTGAACACGGTCATTTATGAGAGAATAACTCATTTATTCTCTTTTAAAACTCTATTTAAGTTTCATTTTTGTTATTGTGCCTCATAGTCTCCTTTCTTCTCTTCTCTACTTGCACACAAAATTGAAAAAACTCCCACAAAATGTCTCCATTGTTGTCATTGACCATCGTGCTTTTCTCTAAAGTAAAGCTGCCACCACCTATGTTGTAGTTTGTTGTCATTCATCGTCTTAGGTTCTTCCTCTTTGGATTTCAATCCTTTTTGGTTCAATGTGTGTTTTCTTCCTTTTCTTTCAATATCTTTTGATCTCTTGGTTGTGAAAATGATTTATTAATTGTTTTGAATACTTTTGTTGATTGATTTTTCTTGTTTAACTTTTTGCTCATTTGTTGCTTGATTTTGGTATTGTGGGTTGTCAAAAATTGATAAAGATTGTTATGTTCTTCACTTGAGAATGCTAATAGATGATATGAGTAGCTTTAGGATGATTGTAAGGATGAAAATGAGTGAATAAAATAGATATTCATAATGATTGTTTTTTTTCTCCAAATTTTTAATTTTTAATTTAAATTATATCTTTGTTTGATCAAAGTGGTTTTATCGTTATAAACTACATATTGAAATGTACAAGTTTCATTATAATTGGCAAGGTATGTAAAATCGGACTGGTCATTGAACCGGTCACGACACTGGATCACAGGTTAGTGGTTCAACCGGAGGTTGAACCGGTGACAAATCGATCATGATTAAAATAATACAATTCAAAATAAAAAGATATTAATTATAAAAAAGTAAATCAAATCCAACCACTCAAAAGTTCAACAATAATAAAATACAACACTTCAAATATCAATCCTTATTCCTTACAATTACAACCCTTTAATCATTAAAAAGTCTAAAACTAATATTCACCATGGTCATTTCATTTCTTCAAGGCAGGGCTTGAAAAAAAAAGCCCCCAAAATGACGTCGTTTTGGGATTTTAGCCTGAAAAAAAATCAACTCAGTTAACCCAGTCAACCCATCGGGTTGGCCGGGTTATACCAGGTTGAACCCGAGTTGATCGGATTAAATCGGGTCAGTCTCACACTGGTTTAGTCATAAACCCAGATTGGAGAAAGGATCAGGTCGCCGGGTTCCAGGTTGACCCAGCTGGTCCGGTCCGGGTTTCCAAACCATGATAATAGGAATTGATTTGAGTTACCAAAATTGACCACCTCTAAAAATTATTGCTATTTTGTGAAAATTTTGTTGCTGTTGGAATTGTATATGGTTGAAGTTTGTTTATTGAGATAAGATGACAGGTTTAAAAGAGAGTTTGAGCTTGAAGAATACTTTTTCTATGCCATTGTGCTGTGAAATTTTTATTGACGGTTGAAAAAATGTGTGAATGCTCATGCATGTAATGCATAATTCATTAATTACTCTATGTTATATGTAGAGTAATCATTTTTTTTATCATTGTATCATTCATTTCCTTTCTATATACGTAAGTCACTGATGATCACATTTCCTCGTATGAAAATTTTTCTAGGTTAAAGTTATAGATAAAGAATAGATAGTGTGAAAGAGTTTACAAAATTTCCTCGAGTACATAAAAACACCCTAGAAGAATAGTTTGTTTTTGGGTAAGATATGATTTTTAAAGCAGATTATTGCATCTAAGTTAGAAGACCTAATTAAAAAAAAATATAAAAATGACAGTTATTTATATAACTATAATTTATTTAAGAATAAATGCCGTGTAAATTATTTACTCATCATTTATAAAGATAATAAATGAGGGGTGAATCATTCACATGTCATTTATTCTTTCCTGCATTACATGAAACACGAAAAAATATATTTTAAATGATAGTTATATAATCATAATTTATTGGAGGACTTAAAATGAAGGACAAATAAATGACGATTAATAACCATTATTTATAGGTAAAAATAACATCATTTATGCCTAATTTTACAGTAGTGTTTTCTATTTCTTCCTAATTATTGATTAAGGTCTTGATCCCATTGTCATATATATATATATATATATATAAATTTGAATGAAAGCCATTAGGCATTGGAACAGTGATTGCTTAATTATTTCCGGCTTGATAAAAAAAGCCTTCGTTTTACCATAAGAAGTTGATTCACAGTTTCACACACACATGGTTAATTAGTTGCAACATATTCCCTCCGTTTAAAAATGTAAGGCATTTTTAATAAAATCTTACCCTAGATAAATAATTACCTACTTTTAAACTGATCCTATCTTTCGACATTTACCTTTATTAAACACCTACAATAAATATAAAGTCATTACCAATAGGGGCACCTTTAAAAAAAGAAATGATTATACCTCGAAAGATTAAAAATGAAATATTTGAACATCCAACTCTTTAAAAAAATACCTTACATTTTTAAATGAAGGGAGTAATAAATTTAGAAGTAAAACATAAAATTACTTAGAATGAAGCATTAATGATTGCGAATATATCATGAGTAGCTTAGATGATTTTTATAATAGTGTTAAATTGAAAATGTTCATATAAAAGTTTTTAATTAGAGGCAACTAATATTTTTAACTTTTGATTCGCGTAATATTCTCTTAAAAATTTAAAAAATAATACAATATTACCTTTTAATAATGCGGCAAATGATATGCCATGTGTCCGAATAACATATATTTGACTGCCTCAAAATTAAAAGCAGGTAAAGATTGAAAAAGTACCTGGAACCAAGCACGACAAATCCAGCAATGCCCCCAGCACTAAGAAGGGCTCTCCTCCACTTGTCAACTTGATCTTTTGGTGGTGAAATTCTTTGTATAAGATTTTCGAATGCTTCTCCAAATTGATTGCGAATTTCTGATGGACCCACACCATAGAACACTGGAAGAACACCTGATCATTTGATCTATGATGCTCCATGATCATTGACAGTTCCTCTAAACACCATTTAGATTCAACATATCCTCTAGAGAAGATGATGATTGCGATTTTTGAGCTTCCAATTGCTCGCAACAGTTTCCATCGAAATATGATTTCCTCTAGGAAGCTCAACATCATCCTTGAAAACGACAATACCAGCATTACATAGAGCTGAATAAAGATGTGAAGTAAAAGTTGCTCGAGTGTCTTCCCCTCTAAAACTCAAGAACACCTCGTACCTATGACCTGAATGCTATATTTCAAAAATACAGAATATCAAAAAATCAAATTGCTATTTAAATTAGTATAGTACAAAATAAAATCAAAATATTACGACATGAAAATTTTTATTATTTAGAATTATGAAATTTCAAATATTATGTACAGTAATATTAATTATCACTTTTTTTAATAAGGAGTAGGCGTCATATTAATTACCACTGCTACATGCGTGTTTGATAATATGTAGGAAGCACGTGCAATCTCACAAAACCATAACCTACCTCGATTTTGAAGCGCGTTTGTTGCACTTTCACGTATTATTCGTATTCCCATGTGCTGCAACAAATTATGCACTCTAAGCTTGTTGTTCTCATCAATAGTTACAAGGCTTCGATCCACTAGACCCCTTATCCTGATGCTAGCATTACATCCAGGGCCATCCAACTTTTGTATGGCATCATTCACGTCCTCCCCAACATAAAACAAAACTATATCTAGAAATATTTCCTTTTCTTTAACATCTAACAAGTCAAAGCTAACCTTCAAAGGTCCATATATTTCCTCTCGGAGATATGTGAATAGTCGCATACTCCTTTCGGTCTCATTTATAAGTCCAATTTTAGAAGATATATTTGATCTCATTTATAAGTCACGGTGCGTCTTTTAAGGTAATATTTGAGAGGTATTTCCAAAATTATCCTTCATGAGAGAGAGAAAGTAATAGGACATTACTTTTTAGATTTGTTATATAGGGGCATGTTTAGAATTTTACTTACTTTTATTCTTTGTACTTTTATTGTATTGGTATTGATAAAGTTGGTAGAAAATGACTTATAAATAGGACCGGAGGGAGTACATGCGTAATCCCATTCTGGCCGTCTCCGCCCCGACAGAAAACTGCCAAAGACCTGAAGAGCTAGTGGCAGTCCCTCAGAAAAAGAAACTATTTCTCTAGAAAGTTTGATGAATGCTTCTGGACTCTCTCCTCTAAATGCACGCCTATTGAAAAGTTCAGTGGACTCAGTATTGCTCAAAAGTTTCATGGTATAGAGATGGTCCACTTGAAAGGCCTGAAGTAGATGTAAATCTCTAGTTGTAATAATTATTCTACTCCCTTCGCCAAACCATTCAGGACTTGCACATATAGTATTTAGTCGCTCCAAGTGATTCACATCATCAAGCACAAAAAGTACCTTCTTATGGCTAAATATTTTCTTTAACTCGAGGAGTCCTGATTCAATGCTATCTATTCTCCGATCTGGTGCTCTACATATATCTGAAATAAGGCTTCTTTGTAAAGAAACTTCGCCGACCCTTTCCCATTTTTCCCTCAAATTTTCAAGAAAACATTGAATGTCGAATCGGGCAGAAATGCAGTTATAAATGACTTTAGCAAGAGTTGTTTTGCCAATACCCCCCATTCCCATATCCCTATGGAGACAACATCTTTTGATTGATGGTCATGAAGCATTCTAATCACTTCTTGCACTTGAGAACGAACTCCAACTAGGCCCTCTGTGATCAACGTACCCGTGTCTTTCATGTCCAACATAAAACGAACATGCATGACAATATTCTCAATATTCTCACTTTCATCCTGCGAATTATAAAGAAGAATAGCAGAAAAGAAAGCATTGATTAATTAAGCATGACTACAAACAAAGCAGATAATGGTATCGAGAGTAACACACACAAGTATAAATTACCTGGAATTGGAATTAGGTACAACAAACTTAACCATGCGTCCAGCTTCACTGAGAGCTGTCCTCCACCTCAACACTTGATCTTCGGTGGGTGAAATTCTTTGTATAAGATTTTGAAACTCTTTCCCAAAATTGGATTCTTGATTACCAACATCGGATGGATCCACGCCATAGAATATGGTCAGAACCAAGTGATCGCGCTGTGCTCTGTGAAAGTCCATGACTTTTGCGACCTCTTCGAGGGACCTTCTGGAACTAGCATAGTGTTCGGAGAAGATGATGATTGAAAATCCAGAACCTTCAATCATGCTTCACATCGGTTCCATTGAGATTTCATTTTCACTGTCAGTATCATCTTTGATAACGGAAATTCCAGCATTCCTTAGAGATGAACAGAGACGGGAAGGGAAAGATTCTTGAGTGTCTTCGCCCCTCATAAAACTCATGAACACTTCATGTTCATTGCCTAAACCTTAAATTACACGAGCACATACAGGTTAACATTTATCACGTGAATTAAAGAATCATAAATATTTTTTTGGTAAACATATTGAAAAGCAAAATATCATTCATTGGTCATCCCCAAAAAAACAATAGATGTGATTTTTTTTTTCCTTTTTTCCCCCTTTATTTTCTCTTTCTTTACTCTCCCACGGAACTCCGCTAGAGAAGCGTCTCTGCAGTTCATTAAAAGACGCATTGACATATCATTTTGTCTCTTACTGCAAAATAAAAATTTTATCCGATCCCCTTTTAGCCAAATCTTATGTTTCTTTCTTTGAATTACAAGGAGAATCAAAACTCAAAACTAAATCTAATCAGACAATCTTTTTTCATCATCCACCACCTATACACAAAAAAGTGATGGTTGATAATATTGTGTTTCTTTTAGATTTGCATTTGGGGCACCGTATGCTCATACTCCTCACCTCTATTTTAATTAAATTAATCCCTACCATTAATTTAAGTTAATTTGTAAATATTTTTAATATTATATTTATTAATATAAAAATTTAAATTTTAATAAATCTATTCATTATTAACTTGACTAATACAGATTTAATTTTAAAATTTAATTTAATATTAAAATTTTTTATAATTTTATAATTTGACTATCTAGATTAATGTTGAATAATTTTGATATAATTTAGATGACCTATATTAAAAAGTTTATAAATTTTATAAATTAATCAATTAAATATATTCTAAATAGTTTAGAGTTAATATTAAAATTTTTTTATATTTTTTATTTTAATAAATATAATATTAAAAATATTTAAAAATTAATTTAAATGAACAACAGAGATTAATTTAAATTGAAATGGAGTCCTGGCCTGACGGGCACTTGGTGCTAAATGCAGACGCGTTTCTTTTTCCCCTTTCAAGGACCATGTTCTTTATTAAAAGTTCCTAGGATTTTTTGTTCTTTAGTGTAATTAAAGATCTTACAAGACAAACAATTTTCAAAATCAACAATTAGAATATAATTTTTATTAATGATCAAATAAGGAATAAAATGAAACGAAAATTGAAGCATGTAAAATTTTAAAATGGAGTAGATTTTACATGAGCATGGGATATGAATATGTTGGCGCTGATCTGAAAGTGAAAGGATAAATGGCTACCTTGATGGTTCACAGGCTCATTCAACAGATCCATGGAATCTTCACTTCGTATCTGTTTCTGAAGAAGAAGAAAAAGAATCCGTTAAAAGTGGAGTAGCTAGTAGCATCAAGATCTATAAACCAAAATAGAGATATGGGGAAAAAGGGAAATAAAGAAAGAAACGAAGAAAAATAGTGTAGATCGTGCGGAAAGTTACCTGGGAATTGCTGGGTTATTGGTGACAGAGAGACGATCACGAACCTAGTTTATGATAAAGATCAGAGAAGAGAAAGAGATTTATATATGAGGCTTTTGCTGCTTCTATATACTGATCACGAAGGTCTGGTGAAGGAAAGAACGGCTTATCAGGGGAGTGGATGGAAGAAATTAAACATCGATACTCTTCAGATCGGCTTACAAAGTACCTATCAGAACAGAAACGTGTTGCATAACATAGAATTGATCAAAACAGAGGTACTTATGGCGCGGGGAGGCTTTGGTAAAGGTAGCTACCAGGAAGGTAAAGAGAAAACCAAACAGCGTGGAAAACGAGGAAAAAGGCAGTATAATGCAGGCATTTATCAATATCAATATTATCAATATATTATTAAATTTTTTTTCATTAAAATATCTCTTGTAAACAGTAATGACTTAGTGATATTATTGCATAATAACATTAAAATTAATAAAAATTAAATTTTACAATAAAATATAACTTAAATCGTTTTTTTAAAAGTTAATAAAATAATTATTTAAATTATGACTATGAGAAAGGTAAATATTGAAGGAATTTTTTTATGATGAAATTAATTAAAAAACTAAATTAGAATTAAATAAAAAAATTCAACAAAAATTATCAAAACAAGCAACACAATTAATCACAATTCAATCATTTAAATTTAATCTCTTTCATTCACAAATTAAATTAATTTTATTTAATTTTATTATATATGTCTCAAATTATCATTCAAGAATTAAACAAAAAATGAAGTTATAAATTAATTGAAATCTCTCTTAATCCACAACCTAACAACAGTTTTATGTTAACCACACAGAAACAAAGCATGAGTAATTACTCAAGCCAAACCACATTACTTTTAAGTTATTATATCAATTAATTATAATAAGTAAACCTCAAATAAAATTTATAACTCAAATATTATACAATGAAGCTATTCTAATAAATAATATTAATTAAAGTATAAAATTAAGATGTAAAAAGAAGAAGAATAAATTAAAATAAAGTTAAAATAATTTTTTAAAATATTTAAAAAAAATTATGGCAATGACATATGCTAATACTACGTCTTTTTTTTTTTTTGTCTCTTCCCAAAAAACCCTAACACTCCTTGAGCAGTCTTAACACTAATTCAACTCCCATCTTTCTTTCTTATTTCTTCATTGGCATGCTTTCACTTGATTTCCTCCATTTTCCACTCATCTTCTCCTCTAACTATCAAAACAGATGGCTATTAAGTAGTTACATCTACAACTCAACTAATACAACCTTTCACTTATGAAAGTTATCGAATTAAGACAAACCCACTCACTTGTAATCCATGATTTCCTCTAATACTAATAACCATAGGGTGTCATACCATTAATCTAGTCTATTCATGAACTAGTGATGATTACTTAAGTTTAAGTCGTTCAAAGAATAAGTGGACAATCCCGAATCAATTATGGGATAATAGCTAGCTCTCGATTTCAACAGTCAATGCCAAAGCAAGCTTTCAATTCCAACTTTAAGTTGCTATTACTATATAAATTTATCAACCTACCCTCTCCTTATAGGCAAAGTCTAAAAACCAAAAACACACTAACACTTGTAAATGTTTTAATTTCAACAATTTCATTTTGTCAAAGATTTTTTGAAATTATGTTTGTGACTCCAAAATTCTTAGAAAAAAATTTCGCACCCAAAATTTTAATTTTGGTCCCCAAATTTCTAAAATTGCTTGATTCGTCTTTGGTTGGTAATTAAGGAAACTGGGTGAATAATTTTTTTTAAAAAAAATATGGTCAAGCACTCAAGATGTTTATATATATATATATAGATATATATTTTAAATAAAGCAAGATGAGAAAGTTCTTTTCATCGTAAAGAAAAAATTATAAAGCTAGTATCTTTAAGAAATTAAAGTATCAACCTTAGCTTTAACTTTTTTTATTGTTCACGCTTAAAAAGCAAATCACGCGCGAACAAGAGCATCCGAATCCTCAAGTTGGTTGGGCATCTTCCATGAATTTAGAATGAAATTTTACTTCAAGTATTTAGAATTTCAAAAATGAAATTAACACCCACTGCCCATTAAACTCTTCTCTGAATCACAAACAACATTTTTTTTCCTCCCTTTCTAAACAAAAATTTAGGAGTTAGATAAGTTTGTCATCTTAATAAGGAAGATCCATAAATCAATAAATTTGACTGAATATTCTTTATCCCGACTATATTTTTATTTTTTAATTATTTTATTAACAAATTATAATTTCACATTTTTCTCTAAGAAAGAAGGGGACTCAGGTTTTTGAAAACATGACAGCGAATTCGAGCATCACCACTTGCCCCCACCCATCCACTCTCTCTCTCATGTCGTGCTTTGAAAGCAGTTAGAATAGAAAAAGTAAGAAGAAAAAAGTAAGGGAAAATTCGAGCGAAATGATATTTTCTCCTGCTTAGCTCCATTTAGCTTCTCTCCACTTCCTCTCACTTATTATCTCAACCCTTAAATTAAATTTTTAATGATTAGAAATTAGATTATATAAAATTATTATTAAAATATAAATTATGAAAAATAAAATAATAAATTTAACATGTAACAAGTTTTATCTAAACTATAATTCAAGATTTAAGATTGTAATTAAAAATAAAAATATTAAATTTTATAAATATTAAATTTTAACAATTTAAAAATTGATGATAGTAAGTAAAGAGAAAGAGAATGTTGGTAAAAAAAAAAAAAGAGGGGCGAGAAAGAGAAGAAGAACTAAGTACAAAGAAGCCAAGACAGGGAAGAAATTGAAAACAAATAACATATGGGGTTCATATATTCGTGGATTCTTTAACAGGTGATTCAATTAAATTTTATTATAAAAATTTCAATATTTATTTTATTTCAGACTTATAAAGTATCTTTAATAAGGATTTTATTGAAAAAGATGGAACACGAGACCTTAGTGGACAGCTAAAATTTTCCATTCCAATTTTTGTCGTAGCTTGATTGTTGATTCCATTAATGAATTAAAAATGTTGCTCAAATCAACTACATATTTAGAGTGACAAATAATTGCACCACCCACATGCAGATCCTTTTTAAATTAATCCTGATATGAATTAATTTATTTTCTTGTACATCATTTTTCGTAACCTTGTATTTTAAAAAATGTTACGTTGCTCAAATGACGAACTCGAAATTGGTAGGTAGATTTCTTTCATTAAATAACCAATTTTAAACAAAAATATTCTGGTCAATGGTCATTTGATTAAAAAAAATTCATG
>NW_026556943.1:0-29624 GCF_029017545.1 Prosopis cineraria
ATCAAATTAAAAGCATGGTTACCTTGTGGCTTTTTCAATAAATTATTCCTTAAAAATTTCTCTCTCACCACAATCTTCACCAGAATACAATCTACAAATAACATATTATTTATAAATATTAGTTTCAATTTTTGAAACTAATAAAATAATTCTAATAATAGAATTAAAAATATAACATAATTTCTAATCTCAATCTTAATACAAATCTATAGTTAATACTATTAAGTAAAATTTTTAACTCCTCTTTAATTATCAATAAACATTAATAATCTAAAAATCAACTTCTAAACTAATTTCTATTATCAAAATTTTCTTTTTTATTTCAATAAATCCGTACCTAAAATACCCAAAAATTAAAAATTGGAGTCTCTAGCTTAGAATCATAATCCTATAACCAGAATAATTCATTCTCGTCCCAAATAATCATCTAAACCTCAATAAATCAACATATTTTTCAGATCTAGTTTAGAATTTGATCCATAAGCCACAAATTTAAAGATCACCAATAAATTTATACTCTAGAATATTTATTTATACTACTAACAACCTCAAAAACCATATTTATTCAACATAAATTCATCCCTCTTCCAGATCTTAAATTTTCTACCACTACAAACTTAGAAACCAAAGAAGAAGGATAACTAAGAAAAATTTTAGAACACTTACTTAGTCTTGAAAAGCTTTAAAATCACACCCTAAATATTCTATTAAAAATTCTTACCTTAAAACCCAGCACCGGTGAACTTGGCTCACAGATGCTCTCTCTGCCTCAGCTCACGCACGAAAGAAAGAATGAAGAAATGAAGGAACAGGTGAGTTTTTATAAAAATTCAGTGGGTCCCACATTTTTTTTAATTATTTCCTCTCTCTTCTTCTTCTTTTTTTTATTATTATTATTTTATTTTACTATTGAGGCGGCGGACGAAGCAAACTTCTCTTTTTCTTCTTCTCTCTCTTTTTTTT
Source organism: Prosopis cineraria (assembly GCF_029017545.1). Classification (NCBI taxonomy): domain Eukaryota; kingdom Viridiplantae; phylum Streptophyta; class Magnoliopsida; order Fabales; family Fabaceae; genus Prosopis; species Prosopis cineraria. The sequence continues at coordinate 964 of NW_026556943.1, forward strand.
TTGCATACCTTTTTTTTATAATAATAATTTAATAATATATTTTTTTTAATTAATTAATAATAATTTTTTTAAAAAAATTTAATTTAGAATTATATCCTAAGTTAGATTTAATGATCATTCTACTACTAATTTATTTACCTCTAATATTTTTTTTTTAAAATTTCTATTAACCCAAATTAACTATTAAAATTTAAATTGGGATGTTATATCTAATAGTAAAAAATGATGTTTTTTGAGTCATGATGCTTTTTAAATAGTACACACAAGTTTAGGTTGGCTGGCACTCGATTTGATGAAAATCAGAGTTGGGAATGTAACTTGAGGTTTGGTTAAGGTGAGAAATTTTGAATCAAGTTGAAATTGTTAATGTGATTTTGATAAGGACAATGATGAAAGATTTAAAATAGTTATAAATTATTTGATTGATGTAATGTATTTTAAAAAGGGTATTATTGTCTCTGTACCATAACTTCAAATTATATTTCGGATTTCAAAGGACTTGGCTTGTAGTTTTAGTTTCTAAATTCATGAAATTTTTTTACAAATTAGTTTACTTCACAGGACATATACGTAAATTTTTCTAAAAAAGAGTATTGTGCATGGGTATTATTTTCTTTTCAATTTTTTTATTTAATTAAATATAAAATATTTAATTTTCTCGCTATCTTTGATATCATATCAATGGATTTATGATACTCAACATTCTCTCTCTCTCTCTCTCTACATCATTATCCTTTATGGGAGCCAAATGTACCCTTGATCTAAATGAGGATGTTGCTGGGTGTCATGCGTTATTGAGGACAAACCAGACGCATGGTAGCAACATTGAAATGATCATGTTGAAAGAGGCGTCGGAGAATTTTAATCATGCTCTCCTTAACGCCCCCAAAACCCAATCTTCCACGCCCTTTCATTAGATAGATGTGTTTAATTTTCCCATTAGAAACTATTAAAATCACATTTTGGTGGAAACAAGCTCAAAAACTGCTTCCACTAAAGCGTGGTTTTGGTTTAGGTGATTTATAACAGTTTTTTTTTTTTTAAAAAAAAAGCCAACCATGCATTTAAATGATGTGTTGCCTTGTGTCATTTGTCCCCATTGGCCATTAGTGTGACCGTAGTAGCTACATCATCCACATCATCAAATCTATCAGCTGTTTTACACCATACAGGCACAGGACTGCTGGGAATGGGATTCAAACTTCTCAAAATCTGAACAGTGATTTTGCAACTTCAACAAAAAAACAGTAAGGGGCACAACAACTTCTGAGCTACTATAGCTGGGGATTTTGAGAATCGAGGCAAACTATAGGATCTGTTTTCCCTACTTCAGTCTAACAAAGCTATCTAAATGATTCTAGAATTTACCTATCGCATCTCTCCTCATTAATTCAATTTACATGAACGAAGAGTTTTTTTTTTTTTTTTTGGGTGTTGTTTCCTCTGATGTTTGACAACTACTAAGAAAGCAATCTAAGGGGGGTCCGGGCTAAGAAAAGCACGCATAGTGAAGTGTCTAATCGAAGGGGAAAAGGAAAGCGCCCTCCAATCTTCACATTCAATAATGTAATTATCTATGCATATTGACTAAGAAACTGGCGCGTAGAATATCAAGTACGTAAATGTAGCTAGCTAGCAGCAGCTAAATATCAAAGCAATAGGGATGACATCTCTCTCTGATTAACAGAAAAGGTATGGCCCCATAGTCATAGACCATGAATGATATATTTAATTTTTCTCTGCATGGGCTTATCCTGCCACCATATATATCAACAATGTGTGCTGTGTAATTATATACTGTGTTCCCTTGTCTTTCTCCAGTATGATCATTTTGCGCACTCGCGTCAGTCAAATTACTATATCATTACTATCATTCATCTAATTAAGAGGATTGCACGAATGTCGTTATTACGCACTACGAAGTTATTTATATCATAGAAAATATACATGACTAAATAATTATAGCATATATGCATGCGTGCAAACTTGCATGCATCACTGATTGGAGGCATTATAAGCATTTATACACAGTCGGCATGCATAATATGTTATGCCATTGTCTCCTTTCAATTTAAAAGTTTTTTCTTTTTTATAATCTTGTATAAATATCTTTTTTATTAAAAGCAATCATATTTAAGTGACAGTTAGAAACTAAATGTAAAAATTTCTTCTAATATAAATTCAAACATGATGAGAGATTAGTTACTCACGTTAGATTCAATTATCGTTAGTCAGAACTTAGTTCTATATAATTCTACAAATGCACAATCTTTTTTTCATACATTACTTTCACTAATAATCTCAAACATGATTTGATTTTTGGACCCCCTGAAGATCCCAGCAGTATAATTTTATAAGATCCTTCTCTTTTAAATAGTATAACATTGTTTTATTATTCGATTCATGGCATGTAGATGGAAGATTCTGTTATGTAGCTAGGTTGTACAGGGTTATTCCGCCATGACAAAGACTAGGCTAGAGCTAGTGGAAGGAATGGGATAGTCTGGCTCGTATATTGGGCGGTTACGTTTGATATGATCGCCAAATGCGTATTGCTAAAAAGCAGACGACAAGATCCATCAAGTGCATATTTGAATGTGAACACTAATCTGGTAGTACTGGAGTTAGTCACAGGCCTTGGGGAGCCCGAGTTGTCTCATGCGTCATATCCATAAGGAATCTTGTTTGTCAGCTTTGGAAAACTTTTGATCAATCACCACCATTTTTCTTTTCATGCTTAAAGATCATTCCAATACCATCGATCCAGTTACTAATTCTCATCGAGTAGGGCTTAATTAACGTAGACCTTATGGTGGGTGTGGTGTGTCCCCAGTTGGGTTTGTGACCCTTGGGCTTATTCCACCCAAAGTAGGAGCCGGTGATTCCGATGAACGTGGAGATCAGAAAACATTACTATTAACGAAAGGGAGAAGCCTAATCAACGAAGAGAGAGAGATATTGAATGAACGTTCCGATCTGAGAAGGTGGAATATGACAGGACTCCTGCCATGTTCCGCTGGGATATAACCTCCGCGTCAACCACACGAGCCATTGATCCATGATCATTGTACCACACGCCACTTTACACCACCTATTATGCGTCCTTTCTGTTCTCTCCAACAAATAATAATAGAGTCAATTTACAAGTTCAAATTCCTTGAATCCTTTCTGGTTAATTTACACCCCGGCCCTCAGTCTTTGCTTTACCTAATTACACATGTGGTCCGCGGGCCGCAGTATTTGGAATTACGCGTTTTCTTTTTGAACCAAATTAATTAAATGATTCGATATCTAATTATTAGCGCATGGTGGATTTATGATTAGCTTTGCGGAATGCCGGTGTGAGGCGAGTCGTGAATATATAAGTCAATTCATATACGAGCATATACACAGAAGGCCGATAGACTTAGCGGAAGAGCATGAAGATAGTGCTACAGGTACGCATTAATTCAATTGATTCAATCGTGTCCCCAACTGTCCTTTGGGGCTGGGGCTCCATTGTCTACCCGCTTCAATTCGCATCCTCAAAGTCTTGTCTGCCTCTTACATCCCAGTGTTTACTAAGTTACAGTGCCAAGCTTCATCCATCAGGCCCTTGCAGTTTTACTCTACTCAATATGGAAAGATTCAAAAATTGTTGGCGGTGGGTAGGAAACTAAAGCTTGAGTCATACTTAAACACATTGTCTTTAAAAACTATTCCGGCACACCGATATGTTAGATCGGCAATTCTTGATGATTAAACAAGCTCATGCTGCAAGTAAGTAAGGCAACAAAACAAAAAACACTAACAAGAAAGGCCCGAAAACTTGAGAGCCAAGCGAAGAGTTTTGCCCTCATGCAAGCCTATATATAAGCCGTGACATGACTCATGCAAGCCTATATATAAGCCGTGACATGAACGTTGGGACTAAATGCCAGATTAAGCCACCATTAAGCACCAGTTACAAGTGTGTAGTTGTGTAGTTAGCTAAAATTATAAACAATTTTTAATAAATAATTATTCATTTTTTGCAAAAAATAATCCAATAAAAAAATGTCCCAATGCCTCTTTAACTCTCGCACAGGGGAGGCAAATCAACTGTTTTCAACTGCAATTACTCTATGTAAACCTGTCTCATATGCACAAGCTCACTCTTTCTTTAAATTCATTTTACAAGCCCATTTCATTCCTTAGTACATATATACTAGGAGCTAGTTCTCTTCTCTTAGGCAATGTAAGACTTGTCATTTTTACCCACCGCTTCAAATATCACAACAAAAACTGCATACAACTTTGTAAGAATACATAGTGAAATTAATGCATTCATGATGTATATTTATTGATCTGTGGGGGGGGAAAAATCATAATATATGAAAGTTTTCACTCACGGTTGTCATTTGCCTATTAATTGTGCATGGTTCTTTTGATATCTAGTGATCTACTTGTAACAATTGGGAGTCCTTCAGGCAAGTTCTTATATTGAACTGATTAAAGTCTTGGCTTTCTATTAATTTTGCATTTCATTAACAATCAGTGACACACATCAATTTCCGATGTATCTGATCACAAATTATTTTACATTTACTTTTTATACAAGGATAATATAAATAGGTTTCTAGGCTTTTAGCCATGCATGATACATATGAACGAGTGATACTGATATTAAGACTTGGTTTTTTGTTTTTTGTTTTTTGTTTCCAGATAAGATCGGCAAAATCACAGCAGATCTTTATATTTAAAAGCATTTCGGTATCATTACATAACAACTTCTCTCATGTGTTATGATCTATTCACTGCACACAAAACAACAGGTTTGTACCAGATTGCAGAGAAACACACGCATTGTATCATTGGTTACGTTCCAGTCCCACATAGACCGATCTTACGACATCCATGTCCGCTTATACTGTTGTTAAAACATTAGCATGAAAGTGAAAGTAACTTATTGAAGAATGAATAGGACTCACTAATTAGATGTTAAGAGATTTCCTAAAAACACTTTTAGCCTCATAAAATGAACTTCTGACGTTAAGATAATTTGAACTCATTAACTGAATATCTACTGGTGAAACTGAGAATCCTTTTAAAAGGTTAGACATCACTGTTCATAATCTCTGATATATCAGTAAACAAAATAGTTTGAAGTATACATGTGTGTACTATGATAGATATCAATCAATATACATACACGTAAATATGAATTAATTAATTAATTGTTACTTGGGCTATAATATAAAATGTCGCTCGATAGGTCACAAAGCTGTTTGGTTAAGAAATCGAAGAGTCAAGCCGAATATAAGTAAAGGGGCCGGCCTCGAGCTCAATAGAAGTAGAATGAACATGCTGAAATCCCGCTAGTTGCAAATATTAGACTGTTGGCACATAAAGACATAATCCCAGTGATTCCAGAATCTACGGACATCATGCTCACGTATTTCGATAAGACGGGCCGATTGCCAAAAATGGAAAATATTGAATAAAGACCGTGCCATGAGTCTCACAGGATCCCTGATTTTTTGACAGAATGTTATAAGTTTTAAGGAAAAGACTATCATCATTCTGACACTATAAATAGGATATAAAAATATAGAAGAAAGACAGTTAACACTCAACAAAGACTCGCATTCTGCACTCTTAGTTTTTAATTTTAGCAATTAGTTTGTAACTTCAATTTAGACTTGTAATTCTTCACATGTCAATAAACATAAAAAACACTTGTTTTTATTAAGTTTTGCGTATTTTTTACATTCTAATGAATTGTAATAAGGAAGTTCAGGATCCTTTGATTATTAATTGAGACTCAACATCTCTAACTTATTTGGTTATTTATTGTTCACCCGGCGAATAATTATATATGTGGCTGATGCTAACATTGATAGTATATAACAGCAGTAGAGAATTGTGAAAGCTAAGGAGAACAATAGTACGCCTACAGAGAGGGTGACTTGGAAAGAAGATTTGTCGCGAGATGGACGTCCGAGAAGATAACCCCAGAACCGAAATCATGACGAAATATCAAACGGTCAAAAAGGTGCAGTTGAAAACGAACAATCAAGGATCAACTTAATTTACACATCGGCCAAGGTTTTTCTTTTCAAACTCAGATCACGACAGACGCAACTTGGTTAGCGATATTTTCATGAACCCATCTAATCCAATGTTGAATCCTTAATAATGAAAGCATGAAAACTAATTTTACCAAAGAGATATATACGAGTTAATTAATTAAAGCAGTTTTGCATAGCGACGGGCAAGTCTTTTTGGGTTGGTGCGAGTGGTGCGCTCACCTTTACGTGCTTAAAGCGCCAAAATGAAAAAGCAATAAAGAATCAGAAAGGTACGTTATAGTGGATTTTATCTCGCAGCTGCTGGCTATGATCGTAAAAAATTAATGTGCCACGAACCATATCACGCAAAGGAAAAGGAATCTTTCCAAAGGATGGGAACTAAGTTTCGCACGGTCACATTATAAACACAAACGCCCTCTTATCTTCAAGAAAAGGACACGCCATTTAGATTTGATACTGTAGGAGTTTGGACTCAGCGATAATGAACAAAACTCACTCTAGCCTCACCGACAACGGTCATGGAGAGGACCATGTTAGGGCAATCTTACGAAAGTTTAACTCGTTGAGAGGTCGGCATTCTCGAGATATTAACAGTAAAATTTAGCATTTATTTAAGAGAAAATTACACTATATACCTACACGCGTGTATATTTGTTGTGAAGAACCACCAAAGTTGATTATACATTGTAATGATATTAGGGGATCAAAAGGATAATAAATTGACCATCACACCCACACTTATGTATATCCCCATAAAAACAAGTAACCCTAATATTGAGTCCATGAATAATCGAATATATATATATATATATATTTCAGCAAAAATAATTGAAAAATCAATTAATCCAAACACCACGTGACCATTATTTGGGGCGGTCGTTATCATTTCAAGGGTGGGTGCGGGAGGAAGAAGCGGAAGAGGCTAGCATTTGGAGCATTTCATAATTTAATTCCAATTAAAAAAAAAATATGGGTAGTGTCGATGACGGTAATTAAGGAAATGACCGATTTCGGGGTCCGTAATGGTCTTTCCTTGAAAAAAGAAAAAAGGAAATCGATAAAAATATGGTAATTAATTTAATTTTTGTCTGTATCTGCCAAGGAAGGTTTCATGGTGGCTGGTGAATTCGGAAGACCTGAGCGAAGATCTCGATCTTATTGTGGGGGTTTTTTTTTGGGGGGGGGGGGGTTTGAAGCGTCTTTGACTTCAAGGGAGAAAATTAATTGTTAATTAAAAATAACGTACCTTGGTAATTTGGCATTATGATGACGATGGGCGTCTATCAGAAAAACAAGAGGAAGACGGAAGAAGAATTATTTTGTACGAGGACATAATGATAACAATCAGTCATCTCTCGATTTTTTAATATAGCTATGATTTTCATGATCTTTTAAAATAATGAATAATAAATATATGAGAAGCTTGTATCTGCAAGTCCTTTAAAGTAACTTTCTCTTTATTGAAGTAATGGAGTGATGAGCCGAATTCAATCCGAAAGTAAAAAAGGTTCGCGAGGGAATATCTTGGGGAGCCTCCCTGCCACCCGTGCCAGAGATTCGTATTGGGAAAAAAGAATAAATAAACAAAGCATAGTGTTTGTATCCGCAGAGTTGCGTTTGTTCATTAATTTCCAAATAGACGGTTTTGCGGTGGATGATGAGGTTAAATGTGCAATTTATGAAAACAATCATAGTACATAGTAGTCGATGAACCCAAGCTAATAGCGTATATGACTGCTGACAAATGATAACTCTTGGCTTCATGGCTTGCACGCGTTCCCTTTCAAATCTCTTTCTCACTCTCACATGAAGATCGAAAAATAAGTTAAACTTATATGTTAATCCATTTAACCTGTCAAATTTAATGAGTTAAATTAAAAAAATTGATTCATTTTTTAAAATAAATTGGACTAGTCTAACCAACAAAATTAACATACTAAACACACTGGCTCTCCTGATGCCATTTTTTAGAAAAAAATATATTTTTTTATTTTTTAATCACAATATATCTTTTTATAAATATATAATAATGATAATATTTTTTAAACTATAATTTATAATTTAACAAATTCGTTCTTTACATTTAACATATAATGTAAATCAATAATTTATTAGTTTTTATGGAAGTATTTTGAATATATATTATTTATTAATTTCATAAAATCTATTCATTGAAATCACAAATATAAATTATTAAGAAAAATAACATGTGTTTATATTCAAGTTTTCTTTCTCAATGAGACAGATAACACACCTAAGTGAGAAAGTGATTAATAGTAAAAATTTAGCAAAATGAGCTTACCTTTTTTTTTATTCAATTTGAAAAATTTAATTTTTCTAACACCTATCTAAACCTAACTCATAGGCTAGCCCGCCAACTCATTTTTATTTTTTTTTAAAAGAAATTTGGAGTGGTGGGTGGCCAAACTCATCTTTTCTCAAACATATATATAAATAAACAGGTTTGCATTGTAGTGGGGGGAGATGATGAAACTTTCTGTCTTTTTACACAATTGTATTATGAAATTATTGTTAGCTTCATTGTTGCTTAATTTGTTTTATATGGTTCACGTTTTGAGAGTTTCACAACTAATAGCATTAGTTAAATTGTTAACATGTTCTTTACCAAAAAAAATAAATTGTTAATATATTTGTCTGTGATTCATGATTTTTGAGTTTGACAACCAATAAGATTAGTTAAATTGTAAATATGAGGTTAATAAAGGGAAGGTGAAGAGATACCTTTGTATATACAAGTTTTATCTCTTACGCGTTGAAGAAAAAAAAGGCAGGGACTTAATAGCAGTATTTTGAGCATTGTATTCATTTAAAAGCTAAACTATTGTTAATTTAGAGTTTGAGTGGATTTTGAACTAAATAGTGTACTGTTAAACAATTTAAATCATAGTGGTTGTATTTAGATGCTTGTTAGTTGTTAATTTTCCATGAAATGTGGACTAAAATTTGCTTAATAGAATTCTATGTTTATTTTAGTTATTTACAAATTTTTAATTGTTAATTTGTTTTAAAATGTTAACTATATACATATATATATATATTTATATTATATAAATTTTAAATTATTAAAAAATCTGGTAAATTATTGAGGGCCAGCCTGTGGGCTAGTAAGCTCGTCAAAAAATGGGTTAGGTTGGGATTTTTAACCCATTAACTCTAGCTTACGCAGGCGGACCTGTAGTCCGTTCGCCTAGTGTCACTCCCACACACGTTCTTTTTTGTTTTGGGGGATCGGATGTCTTCCATGTACATGTATCATGTATCTGTCCGAACGTCTTTGATTATACGCTGACCTTGGTTAAGGAGCATTCCATTAATTTCGTTACTTTCTTTTTATAAAAGAGAACATCCCTATATCATAATTTTCATCCCTTGGTGTGGCAAATCTTTCAACTGCCTAAACAAGAGGTAAAGCGTACTAGTCTGTGAGAGTGTAGTATCCGAGAGTCATAGTCTCCAAGAGCCTCGACATTAGAATGGATTAATGGAATTTGCATGCGGCGGGCCCACGCGTTGGTAGATCATGCGTATCAATTACACCCAATTTATAGATCTTGTTCAACCTGATATGATCCCTACCAAAATTGATAATCCCCCCAATATTGAAAATGACTGAACATGAACCACCAATATGACCAACCTAAAATAAAGTCATCCCCTGTTGATTAGCGGGCGCGAGGCCATGGATGTGATCATGAAAATGTCAAAAGAGCATTACGTTCTCCTTGTTCCATAGTGCAACTTCAACATCATGCGGGCCTGGGAGGACCAGTTATAATTAGCGCCTCTAGATCATTCAAATGTCCGTCCATTTGTTTGATTTTCCATCCTTCAATTTCCATTTCTAACATGTTAAATTATGTTTGGTTTCACATTGAAAATTTGTCAAAATATTTTTCAACATGTTTGGTTTCGTGTTAATAAGTTTAGTGCTTGTAAAACTAAACATACATTTTATCATCGTGGCTTAAGAGCTGTGTATTGGACTGACCACCATATATGACATTATAATTACGTGACAATGATTTGCTTTAAAATGTACCCCATGCATGCGGTGCATCATGAACATACCAATTTTAATTTTTCAGTTATATAGGAGTACGTTAACAGAGACAAAATTTAATTATGTAAAATTTATATTTATCAAGTCCGTCGCAGCTATTTTTTAAATATTTTTTAATTTTTAATATAAACGTATAACAAGCATACTACTACAATTTTTATTGCTTAACAGCGTGTTATTGTGAGCACGTCTTAAATACTCCACTTCTTTTCATTTAAAGGTTGAATCAGCTTTCCATAATTATGACTGGCATTCATTGACAAAATTGAAACTCAACAGGTATGGATGACGATTAATTCACGCCAAATTATACAGAGACATCCTTAGGGGTTAATTAAGCCCTGTACTCACCATCAACGACAAGGTGCTTTATAGACAGGCATCAAAATCAGTATTAAGCGCTCGATTAACCGTGGGAGGAAAAAAATCATGATTTTCTAGCCGGCGAAAAGATAGCTTAGCTTCTAATCATGCAAGGACCAACCCTGGTGTTGGCCTTGGCCTACAGGATACACAGAATCCCACCCTAGTGCGAATTCGGACCACAACCTCGCTGTTCATCTTCCACGTGTGCTCTGTGCCGTGCACATGGAATGTTGGTGCCTGTCTCACTCTATCGATGGATCCTTGCAACTACATCTAGATGCACTCTTTATTCCGGTAATTATTGTAATATTTACAGGGGAAAAAGAACTGGAAATTGAATCAAAAAGAAACAATACGTTAAACAAGGGTATATTCCGTAATATGCAAATAAATGTTGGATTCACTGTATCCGCGCTTGGCCAGAAAATATACAATACAAAAGCAAAGCAAACAAAAACTGATTATCTTTATTCATCTTGCCCTCTATGTTCGGGACGCCTTTGGGCCGGGTATCAGCATATTCAGCCGCAGCTAGCGGTTCAGAATGGTCAGTATGAGTGTCTTCAGATTTCAAAGAAGCTTTTAAATCGACCAAGTTTATTTTTTGGTCAAAAAAAAAAAACCTCGACCAAGTATATGATGCTATCAATTTTTAAAAAGTGGAAAATGCAGATGAAGTGAAAAAATGAATTAAACAGGAATCCACTATTACGAGTCTCATGTTAGGGAGTTTCACAAATAGTGTGAGGTTTATAAATTCAAGGGGCTCTCCTTTTTAATAGGTTAATTTTTTAAGATGAGCTCTCCTTTTAAATTTGTACTACTCATCACATTGATACTTTTATTGAGAGATTGATGTCACGAAAAAAGGGTTATAAAAAGTCGAATAAAGTGCCATGGAGTAAAATCGTTAGGAATGTCGACTCTTGACGAGATAACATTGTCACAAGTCACATGTCTGGATGCCTCGTAAATGATATGAGGTTTATAAGTTCAAAAAACTCTCCCTAACTAATTTTTTGGTGGGTTCTTCCTTTAGATTTGTGTTCGTCACGTTCACATGGAGGAGCAAGCAGAGAGAGAGAGAGGGGAAGAAAGGAGTCAAAAGAAGAGAAAGGAGGGGTGGGGAAACAGATCAGATGGATGAGAGAGAGAGACACACATACAAAATCTAGAAATAGCTGTCAGGAGGGTACTCATGCGACCCAAAAGAGGGTGAGAGATGTGAAAACGCAATTAAGAGTGCAACTGGGTTGGTCAGTGAGGTGTGAGACCTCCGGTTCACGCAGGCCGGTCAGACCAAGAGGTAGTGTGGCTATGGCTTTTGTCTCGCAAGGCCATATGATAAAGCAAGGGGTGTCAGATAAGGAGGAGTTTCAAAAGTGCAGTTTATTCTATTCTTCTCTGCTTTGGAGTTTTTTATATTTTAGAATGATGGCGGTCTCCATGGATGGGGGGCAGCATGTCTGCTAAAGCCAGGGGCCCCGTATCAGCAACCATTCCTCATTTCGTGCAAGCTTTGGCATCACTGTCAACCTCACTGGACTTGATTCGTTTCTTTTCTTTAATCACCTGCCCATACTCCACTACTTTGTCCCCCAATCTGCTCCTAACTACACTTCTGCGTCAATTAATTATCATCACCACTTTATATATATATATATATATATTATACAACATTGTATTCAACATGTAGCTGCATTTTTTATATAATTTTGTTTTATTTTTATATAGGGAACAGATTGAAATACTTCTCTGGCTAGTTTTTCATTTAATTTCCACGTGACGGAGGATCTTCGTGCTAATATTAAAGAGATTCTCGTTAACAAGATTTTATATATCCATCATACAGGATAGGGTTTACGAGGATTCGCCTGCCTGAGAACTAAGGTCGATGCTTTTAGCCAGAGCAGCGCTAGCCTAATTATTCGCGTGAAATTGTACGTGGATATTCAAAATCAAAATTGGCGAATGTGGTCTCGCGCTTTCTATTCTACATATATGTCTTTCTTTATGATGCATGTGCGTATAATGCATTTGTGTACGTATATAATTTAATATGCGCAGTACTACACGATAAATTTTTACACAGATCTATTGCGTTATCTCATTTGTACACTGACCAGCCAAAAGACAACACCTCGGAAAATTTTAATCTGCAATGGCACTTACAATTTGATTTATACTTCATTTATTTAATTTATATTACATGAATTATTTGAATCCTTTTTTTTTTTTTTTAACTCCGCCTATGTTTATAGCCGGTCCCAAGCCCGGGTAAAGGAGGAGGGTTGTGTTAGGCCATCAACAGCCAATGTAAAAATTTGTTGAATCTATCATGAACATGGACAATAGACGTTATAAAAAGCTTATGACCGTATACCAAGAGAAGTGCTTTGGAAAGCGTTGGAAAAAAAAGGAGTACGGATTGCTTATATTAAAGCCATACAAGATATGTATGAGGGGGTAAAAACTAGTATAAGAACGCCTAGTGGTCAAACAAAGGATTTTCCTATAAAGATTGGGCTACATTAGGGATCATCTCTGAGTCCTTATTTGTTCAACTTGATTTTAAATGTTTTGACGGAACATATTCAAGAGGAAATCCCGAAATGTATGCTCTTCGCGGATGATATAGTTCTTATAGCAGAGACAAGAGAAGAGGTTAATTGCAAACTTGAGTTATGGAGGAGGACATTGGAGTCGAAAGGTTTTCGTCTGAGTAGAAGTAAGACGGAATATTTATATTGTAAATTTGATAAAGGACTATTCGAAAATAATTTGGAAGTGAAATTGGGAGATCAAATTATACCTCAAGTGGAAAAGTTTAGATATTTGGGAGCCATTATCCAAAATGATGGCGAAATCAGTGGAGATATTTCACATAGAATTCAAGCTGGGTGGTTTAATTGGAGAAAAGCTAAAGGAGTTATTTGTGACCGTAAGGTGCCTAATAAACTTAAAGGAAAGTTTTATCGTACTGCTATCAGACCGGCAATGTTATATAGTAGTGAATGCTGGGCTCTAACGGGACAGCAAGAGCATAAAGTTGGAGTAGCAGAGATGAGAATGTTACGATGGATGTGCGGACATACACGTAAAGATAAAATTCGAAATGAGCACATACGTGAAAAAGTGAGGGTGGCACCTATTGAGGAAAAAATGGTAGAAAATCGGTTGAGATGGTTTGGGCATGTACAAAGAAGACCAAGGGAGGCACCAGTGAGAAGAGTGGAACATATAACTTTAAGTCCGATTAAGAGAGGTAGAGGAAGGCCTAAGAGAACACTCTTGGAAGTTGTTGAACGTGATCTCTTAATTAATAATATTTCTAAAAGCTTAATAAATGATAGAGCACAATGGCGTCTTGCAATCCATGTAGCCGACCCCACCTAGTAGGATAAAGGCTCGTTGTTGTTGTTGTTGTTGTTGTATTTGAATCCTTTTTTCATTCATCGTCTTCTACCCAGGAACCCCAGCTGCCAACACCCTTTCCGCTGAAAAATAGTGTTTGGCTTCCTATTGCCCTGTTCACTTAGTGTGGGGATATATTTACTGCTCCCTTAGTCTCCCATTTCACGACTCGCTTAGGTTGTCTGCAGCTTCTCCTCTTGAACCGCAACTTTGCGACCTCCACCTGATTCAGAATCGCAAGTCCGCCTGACCGCCCAGATGCCCAAACCAAAAAATGGAGATGTGATGGAGCCATTCCGAACAGCAATAGTCGCCGGATGTTCACCACTCCTGGTTGTTGCTGTAGAGTACAATGAAAAGGCAAATATCAAAAACCAATTCCAAGAACCCGCCAACAGCAGATAAGGGGGTTATGGAAGTACTGGAACATGACAAGTTAAAAGAAGTAGAGGATGAGTTTGTCCAGCGGCGGACAACCACAGGCGAAGAAGGGTGCTAGCGGCTGGAGCTTTTGTGAAGAAGAAAGAACTATGAATAAAAAAGGGGATAAAATAATTTAACAATATAAATTAAATAAAATAAATATAAAGCCAAACAAGTGCCAGCTCAGATTAAAATTCTGCGAGTTGTCATATTTTAATTCGTCAGTGCACAAATGAGGCAGCGCATTGAGTTTACCTTAAAATTTCTCCATACTACATTCCTAACAGGAAGCCCCACAATCCATGTAAGGTCCTCCTTGGCGATTTCCCGCGCGGGTAATAAATCCATCAACAAATAAACGAGTGTCACTCCTTTCCACATCTAAAAACCTCACCCAAACTAAGGTTCCGTTTGGGTTAACAACGTAAAGTGAATGTACGTCTTCAAAGTACATCTCAAATATAATTGAACGTGGATTTTGAAAACGTCATTATTTGTAGCTTTTGGAACTTACATTTAACATGAGTTAATAGATAAGAGAGTTAAAATGTATACCCAGTTTTTTATTTTACCTTGCTACCCTTCTACCTCTGCTCCTTTTTTTTGGTCTGCCTCTCCTCTTCTATGTGTCATTATATCATGAGGCCATGATCAGGAGCTCCATCACAACATAGTATTATTGTTAATTTTTAAATTAAACATTTAATCATGTTAATTTTTCTTTTAAATTACAACCAATCATATTATTTTTTAATTAGTATTAATGTACATTAATATAAATTTTTTCCAATATATAAAATATCATATTTTTATAAACATATATGAAACATTTTGATAATTGTATATTCAAGAGAACATTTTATTAACTTTTTCAATGTATGATTAAATTTTAATATGAAACATGTTTGCAACAAAAATTACAAATCATAAAAATCAATATTCTTTTTAATAATTATATATTCAAATTAATTTAATAAATTAATTTTTAAAAAATATATTTAAATATAAATTTTGTTACAACAACTGATTTTTACTGAATTAACTTTTGTTAAATAAAATTTTAATAAACTAATTTTTGACCAATAGAAAACTAATTAAACACGCACTGAGTAAAGTTAGCTAAGTAATGGATATCTTTTGCAAATTGAGAATTTTTTAATTTTTTTATTAAACATATTATTTTTAAAAATATTTTTCTCAAATATAATCTTCTACATTGTTCACCTAATAACTCGAAAAAATGAAATGGTAGATTTAAAAAAAATAATATATATTTATACGTGACTTATGAAAAAGAACTAGTATCAATTTTTTCTACGATTGGGATGGAATATATCATGAAGTCAATTTTTTGAAAAAGAAATTGACCCAAAAAAATAAAAAATAAAAAGGCTACTAAACAAAGGCACACTAGTTTGTAGTTGTACAGAGTACAGAATACAGAGTGGAGTCTAGATGCATGGCCATGTTGAGTGAGAGAGTATTTTAATAAATAAAAGGAAGGGGTTGGAGGGAGGGTGGGGTAGAGGTTTTGGTGGAGGGAAGACCCACCATCACCCCTCGTGCGCGCTATCTATGGATGGCGGCTCGGCCCTTTGCTTCTCAAATTTTCATCATAAAAGGCATGCTTCCAAGCCACAAGCTGTTCCGTTTGCCTCGTCCCCCACGCGCTCTCCAGTCTCCAGTTCTACCTTCAATAATCCTATGCCCACCAGCTACATGTCGTATATCTTACATGTGATATTTCCATTCACTTTCAGAATGTATGTAACCCAAGTGCGGTGGGGGGTTATTGTGCTGTCAATAACGCAGAATGTGGGAGACAACCAGAAACTTTTGAAGGCTACCAACAGTTGACATTACGTCTTTTTAGACTCCCTGTGGGATCCTTCTATATTTATATCCCTCCTCTTCGCTCCTTCTCCTTATCATCTCTTCAACTGCTTCTTCTTCGTTATCTTTCCTTTCGCCCTGTGTTACCATGGCTGAATCGGCCTCCGCCGCCCCCCGCAGAATGTGGTGCTCAGTCCCGGAGCGTCTCCAACTGCACGCCGCCATGTTGGCCTTGCAGTTCGGTTACGCCGGCTTCCATGTCGTCTCCAGAGCTGCCCTTAACATGGGCATTAGCAAGCTTGTTTTCCCTGTCTACCGCAACATCATTGCTCTGCTTCTCCTTCTTCCCTTCGCTTACTTCATGGAAAAGTCAGTACCTCGCTCTCTTTACCTCACTGCCCACCTATCTATAGTTTATACTTTATATCTCTTTGTGTGTGTTATATTTCCAACTATAGATACACTGGTCTGTTAGCAATATTAATGACTTCCTCTTTTGTTCAGGAAGGATAGGCCTGGGCTTACCCTTAACTTTCTCCTACAGTTTTTTCTTCTGGCTCTCGTCGGGTATAAATCCTCCCAGTACATTAAAAATAATAATAATCAAGCCAGTTAAATAAAGGTTGTTAAAGTATGGAAATACAATTTTGGTTACACAGGATTACAGCCAACCAAGGGTTCTACTTGCTTGGGTTGGACAACACGTCGCCAACCTTTGCATCGGCTATACAGAACTCTGTCCCGGCCATCACTTTTCTGATGGCAGCCGTACTGAGGCAAGCTCTGATTCCTTGACCTTGTTCATTGGAGTCTGAAAGGATCGCATAAATGTGAACCTTAACAATTAGACGTGTACGTTACTTTCTTCAGGATAGAGCAGGTGAGGCTTAACCGAAAAGATGGGGTGGCCAAGGTGATCGGAACCTTGTTCTGTGTTGTCGGTGCCACCGTGATTACCCTATACAAGGGTCCTACCATATACAGCCCGTCTCCCCCGCTGCACAGTACCTCCACGTCCGCATTCAAGCCCCTATTTCCCTCGCTCGGGGATGCAAAGGCAAAAAACTGGACCCTCGGCTGCATCTT
Source organism: Prosopis cineraria (assembly GCF_029017545.1). Lineage (NCBI taxonomy): Eukaryota > Viridiplantae > Streptophyta > Magnoliopsida > Fabales > Fabaceae > Prosopis > Prosopis cineraria. The sequence goes on from NW_026556943.1 coordinate 18,217, forward strand.
CCTCATCGGACACTGCTTGTCCTGGTCTGGCTGGCTAGTCTTGCAAGCACCAGTTCTCAAGAAGTACCCCGCTCGCCTTTCCGTCACATCTTTCACTTGTTTCTTTGGACTCATCCAGTTTCTGGTTATTGCCCTCATCTTCGAGAGAGACTCGCAGGCTTGGGTTTTTCACTCTGGCGGAGAAGTTTTCACAATCGTATACGCGGTTAGTAATTAATTCAGTATATACATGCTAATCTTTCACAGCTCGTGCTCGTCGGGAACAAAGCCGGTCACTAGCTTTTTTAAAAAAATTTATGCATGATAGTAGGCTCTCGAATTGGTGTGTGTGAGTATTCAACATTTATACAATAATATTTATGATGTTTTGGATACACACACACACACACACACACATATATAGCGGTGTGTGTGGATTGTAAGGGTGAAATAAGAAATGAAGTGTGTGTATACATATAATCTAGGGAGTGGTGGCATCAGGAATAGCCTTCGCTGTACAGATATGGTGCATTGACAGGGGTGGCCCTGTGTTCGTAGCAGTGTATCAACCGGTTCAAACTCTCGTTGTCGCTATCATGGCTTCCGTCGCTTTAGGCGAAGAGTTCTACTTGGGCGGGTTTGTCTTCCTCCCTTTCATCTAATTTTCTACTTTATTCTTCAATCTCCACCATCCCCGCACTTTCCCTTCAATTTTCTCTGCACAGCTTTGACTTTCTATATTTTCATCTTTTTTTTTTTTTTAATCCACTTATCGTTCAGCTACGAGGGGTAATTTTGGTTGTTGGAACTTTAAGAATTCTTGCAACAACGACAAATGAAATCTCTTGGACGACAAGTAGGCACAGCTAGGGAACTTTCGGCGAGAACTGAGAAGGGCTTCACGATGAAACAGCCTTCAATGATTTCGGAGTGTTAAAGGCTAATGCTAAACCTTTAAATGAAAAGGACAAGGCACATTAATAATTAAAGATTTTGGAGGGGATGCACAATCTACATCTGCATGTCGTGTTTCTTTTCTGCTCATTTTACTTAATTATTTTAATTTTAATCCTTTGCTGTTACAGGATCATAGGGGCCATAATGATCGTAGCGGGATTATACTTGGTGCTGTGGGGTAAAAGCGAAGAAAAGAAGTTCGCGAAGGAACTTCTCGCGAACGCGTCCTCGGCAGAGCACGGCGGCACCGCCAGGCCGGCAAGCCACTCCAAGACCTCCCTCACTCAGCCACTTCTTCCTTCGTCTACGGATAATGTCTGAGCCCCAGACTGCCCTGACTTTTAACTGCAGTCTCAATTTAATAGCTTTAATATGGGGAAAGAAAAAAGAAAAGAGGAAGAAAAAGAAGAAGAAGAAGAAGAAGAAGAAGGGTGGATAGTAGTAAAACTACTTCCCTGTGTCGGGAAGCTAAGCTTGCTCGTGTATTAAGGGAACTTGCTTGCCTACGAATATGTTTCCTTTTGGTTATTAATGCAGATGATTTTGTTGTTGAACCTTTAGGTAACATGATTGAATATAATTGATGTCACTCGAGTGGGGCACACAATATGCATAAAATCACCTAATCAAATCCCCCTCAAGCTTTTTTAATCGTGTGTTAATTTGTGGCTTGATTTACGAAAACTGCTGGGTTAATTAAATGCGGTACTGTGTGAAGGCAGTGATAATTAATACTCCTTCCACCCCAAATTATTAGATGTTTTTAAAAAAAATTTATCATTTTAAAATATAAGACAATTTTAAAAAATTAAAATTTTATTAAATAAACTTGTTTCAATATTATTATTTTTCTCTCTATTTAATGTTAATTTAAGTGTAAATTTAATATTAGTAAGTTAAATTAAATAAAAGATATTTTTAAAAGTTTATATTTTTTAAAAAAATAGTTATTAAATATATTTAATAAAATTTATTAATATATAAACTTTTATTTAAAAATTCTTAAATTGTTGATAGAGTACAACGGAGACCATTGGGGGCAAATATATAAATTGTTGGGCGGGGCGGATCTTCACTGCTCATGTGGGAAGGGAATTTCTTGCGCCAATGTGTGGGGTTTATTCTGCACTCACCACTTTCCATTTCATCAGTGATAGGAGGGGAATCCTAGGAGTCAAACAAGTAGTCATTCCAGTGACCCACGAGCAAACTGGAAAACTATATTGGAGACTCGTTCTTGGAATTATCAATGAGCTTCAGAAGACTAAAATGCCATCGAAAAATCAAAACATCTTTCCAATTCGTGCCATATCCAACCTAAATCAAGAGCCAACCGAGGGTCTCAGTTTTGTAAAGATGGCCAAACACGATAGGCAGCTTGATTGGGAATCACTTCAGGTCAGTGATCAGCGCCTACTCTTTCTTTCTTATTTGATGTGCATTTTTTTTATTTTAATTTTATATAAAATTTTAATTTGATAAAACCTTCTTTCAATCCTCTAACTTCAAACAAGTTCATTTTTAAATGAGATTATTTTTATCTCAATAATTATTATTTTTTTAAAAAAATTAATTTAATATGTTAACATTTGAGCATGTTTTATCAATAATATTTAAAAGTTCAATGAATGTTTTTTTTTTGGCAGTAAAACTAATTATTAAAGGATTAAAAATATATTTTATAAAATTAAGGAATCAAAATGAAACATTAGGTAAAGTTAAACAATTAAAGATATAATTCAACCTTCTTTCTTTTCTTTTCTTTTCTTTTTTTTTTACATGAAAGATAAAAATAAATTACTAGTTGATATTAATTTCTGAAATAAGGCCTGTTATTTTATTTGTAATAGATCAAGAAGGACAATTGAATAAATTGGCTTTTAAAAAGAAGAACATCTAACGGCATGCTTAACTGCAATGTTATCTTAATTTAAAAAACTAATAAAGGAGCATTTGGCAATAAATGGAACATATAATGTCAGAGGAAAATAACACATTGAAAAAACATCAGAGGTAGTTATATACTGCCCCTGGAAGTTGGTTAATTGAACAGTGCTTACAAATGATCCCCTAACAAGATGTTTAACTATCAACAATTCAAAGACATGTTTTGATAAAGGATGAACCGTGCGTGATTTAGCACGAATTTCAAGCAAATTTAGTCACACGCTTGACGTTTTAAATTAATATTCCGGGCGATAATATATATGTGGAAGTGCAACTGCTAATTTGTTTTGGGTCAGTTTGATGTGAGATGGCAGAATCAGCCCTGCACTGTCCATGTGCGTCGTTGCTCCCTCGGCTCCATCAAACCCGCCATCCACGTCCCTTCCCTATTTCTGATAACGACGCCCGCAAGTTGCCAATTACATTTAATCAAGTGTTGCTGCTGCTGCTTTTATTATTATGATTCAATTAACACGTCCCGATATCATATCATCATTAAAGGCCATGCATTAATCCTCAATTAGCTTCATCCGTCCATCCATGCTTTTCCTAATTGCTCTGCCTTTTCATCTCCGCGCTTCTTTTTTACCTTTTATCCTTCTTCATCATTCTTCTCTAGCCATTGCAACTTGATGCCTCGAAATATCTGTCTTTAATTATTTGACGACATAACTCTCTGCATATCCCTTCGAGTCTTTTACAGCTCATCATCATCGTCATCTCTCTCTCTCTCTCTCTCTCTCTCTCTCTCTCTCTCTCTCTCTCTCTCTCTCTCTTCTATACTTCTTTCACTCAAAAATAATAATAGAACTGGAGAATAGTCTATTCCATGAAAAATTCAAACGCTAAAGTGTCAAGGCAAATTAGAACAGAGCAATGTCGGGAGGATGGGACTTAAAAAACGCTCCATACAAATTCTCCCGGCGCACGAAACAAGCGAAATTTTATAAAAGCGTCACGTTGAAAATCAGCGCTGTGCAAGTTCATCCTGCAGTCTAGCAGCATTTGTTACTAACCCCTCTTTTATATCTATCAACCCTACTTGTCGATGGATGGATGATTTTGTGCGTGTTAGTTCATTATTCGGAGAAAGCTTTTTTCATAAAAACAAAATATATATATATATATATATATAATATTATTTCTCGTCAATGGATGTAAATGTCCTTATTTGATTTTTCTCTTTACTTCGATCATATAAAAGATTATATTATTTTCACGTATATCGCGCATAAATTAATAGCTAAATTTCTAGTTATGATGAATTGATGATCGCTGAAAATTGTATTATTTCTCCAAATTATACTTATTATTAATACGCTTAAATTTCATAACAGTATTATTATATATTATAATTATAATATAATAAAAAAGGGGCTCGGATCCAACAAGGAAAAAGCGAGTTGCGCTGGTTCACATTTGGTTTTGTTTTGCATGGGTCCATTTTCAAAAGTAATCTCTTTTTTCTGGGCTCTTGTCCTCCTTGTCTAGGCCTGGCCTTTCGAGTGAAGAAGAAGCTTTTCGACTTGTGCACCTTGCTCCATCTCTTGTGTAAAGTATAAACTAAGGTGTTTTGTGAATATCTAAAATGCCTTAGATATTTTTAAAAAATAAAATTAAAAGATTTTATATGATCGATGGGGTAAATTAAAATGTCGAAAAATATACAAAGGTGAAAAAAGAACAGAGGGAATTCATTTATAAGAGACATGTTCGAAGACTTTTATGTTTTGCACCGATCATATTCATTTAATTCAATTTCTTTTATATGTTTAAGCGTTTTATCAATATCGAAAGTATTTTAGATAAAATTTTCAAGTGATTTAAAGAAACGAGGAATTTCTTCAATATAACTAATTGAGCAACTGGTGTGATAAGGCTTCACTAGATATTTGGTGTGAGAGAGATGTCTAATCGATCTAAGTTTTGAATTAATTGGGCCCATTTGACTAGTTCAACACACTAATTCACACTTTGTACAAGTTAATTATTTTAGTTACCTTGCATATACTAAAAAAAAAATAGTCAGAAAAATTAAACCAATTTAAAAGGTTACCCTTGTTGATGATGTGGGCACCTCTTCAACGCCCAAGAGACATGTATAACGGAAAAAAAAATAGTTAATGCTCGATATCCACTAATACATAAGGTGATAATTAAAATAAAAGCACATTTTAAAAGGAGTCTTGCATTTATAGGTACTGCTGTACTAGAGCAGTAAGTGAGAGAGATTCGCTTTTATATGTGCCTTGCCATGCGAGTTGGACTTCCTATATGTAACGAATTGTTTTCGACGATATATATAGCTACAAAAATTTTTTGATAATTTTATTTTAGGGAATCGAATATAATCAAATCAGATCTCACATGTTTTTGAGGCAACGTATCGAGGCGGGGATAAAAAGACATGGGGATTTTTTTAAAAAGAAAAATTGTTTATGACTCAGATTTTAGACTGATCATGTATAAAGTTGTTTGATTGCATGGAACAAGAATATACGAGTACTCATTCAAATGAAATGGTTGATTATTTATATTGTCAAATTGATTAAAACCCATTTGACTAGCACAACAATAAAACGCACAAAACATTTATTCCGCTCCACATAGAATTTATCACCTTGGAGTACAATCCTCACAAATGTTCGATTAAATGTTACTGGGATAATGGGACAATCACAAAAAACCTCGTTTAGCGTTGTTTCTTTTAACAAACATCAAATGAGAAAATCACCGGGCGGCTTACAGCCTTCGACTGCTTAATTTCTTACATCATTAAAATGTCTTGTTAAATGACTTCAGATACATTGGAGTTAAAAGAGTTTGTGTGACCAAAATTTGAGGTAAAGTGTCATAAAAGAAGCCTCCAATATAGTTATAACAATGTGTTAAGGTTCATTCAACTTAATTAATGGAGATTTAAACTATAATTTGTAGAGAATAGTTTATCTATTATAAATTGAATACCGGTAGGCACGTCACGTTGACTTACACACATATATTCTGTTAGCATGTCAAATGATTTGATAAAATTTTTCAAACTATCAATACTTCAACTTATATTTGATGGAATTAAAAGAGCTTACACGATGAAAAATTGATATGGACTGTCAATAAGAGATTATATAATGGATAAAATAAAACAAATGTGTGTAGCTTATTCAACTATATAGAATTTATTTTGGTAAAAAAAAACTATATAGAATTTATCACAAAAACTCATAAATAAATTAAATACTAGATTCAATGTTTAATTTAAAACCATCTATATTCATTAATTACATAAATAAATTAAATATTTGATTAAATACTTTTAAAATAATCAATTCATTTGCGACATTTAAGATAATCATATAATCTTTTGAGTTACGTGTCGTGCTCAATTTTCAATATATGAAGTGCATGTTTGGAGTAGCGTTTATATCACGTCAAACTTTATAGTTGATGTATTAAAACTGAATGAAGTCGGTGCATCTTAACTTTTTTTTATAATCAAAAATTTAAATGAGTTGGATCATAAAAAATGAGGACAAGAGCATGCCTCTAGACTTAAAATGTGATTACAAAGATACTTACAAAACGTTTACTAATAAAGTCTTTACATTAATAAGGGGATTTACATCTTAACTATTTTTGTCAACAAATTTGATTTGAATTAGAAGAATTTATATGGTGGGAACTTTGAGAATAGAATATTATTTAAAATGACAATATATAGGCGTCAAAATAAATATTGGGGAAATTTCGGACGGAAATGTGATTCCTCCAACACAGATTATTTAACAGTGTAACTGCAAGAGTGTGGAATGTGAACTATAAGCAAGAGAACTAGAGAAGCACTAAAGATAGAAAAAATCGAACAAGTTCTAAGAGCGGGGACGAAGACAAACAGGCGGTTTTCTGAACAGTGTTTGTGTGCGTATTTTAAAAAATGGTGACGTACGTCCCAACCCAATGTACATTGAACATGCCTTCCATCATTACGAGCCTTCCGCTGTCCTTTTCTTCAAATTTTCACCAAAATAATAACCTACGTCCTTCTGCGGCTCTGCTGGAAATTCATTCATTACATTTGTATTTAATTAATTTCAGCGGCAGATTTCTCATTTATTACATTCATATTCATATTTATTTTTGAAAAAACATAACTTTTAATTTTTGTAATTTATGTCTTTACACTTTTTTTATATTTTAATTAAATTTTTGTACTTTTATTTTTTAATATTTTAGGTCCCTAAATAAATAAAATGTAAACATCTTAAAGGAATTTAAAATATTAAAAAATAAAAATGTAAGAATTTAAAATATAAAAAAAATACAAAGATTTAGAACAAACATAAAGTGTAAGGATCAAATTTTATATATTTATTTTTATTTTTAAAGCTCGCTCACCAATTCAATTCACATCAGAATTAACTGGACGCGCCTCTCCTGTGCATTAGCATTTCCGAAACCAAATTGTGATGCGAAAGATCGATAAACGTTTTCGTTTATTATTATCTTTTTCCCGAAACAAACAAAAGGCCCGACTCGATCGAGATCAAAAGCCGAAACAAAAAAAGAATCTTCTGACTTGAAATGGTGGCTTAGAATCTCACACATGTACGACGGAATCTTTAACATCGGAAAATAAAAATAAAACAAGCCATGGCTGCTCAAAATACATTAGAGCATCATCCGCACTCCGCAGCACAAGACGAACCTGATTTCATAAGTGCATGTACGCATTCTTGTTCACTTACGAAACACAGAACACATATAATATATATTATATATAGATAGAAAAGGGCCCACACGGCCAAGGCACGTGACTGATTTATATAACTGATACAACCACGAACCCGTCTTCTTCATCACCATCTCTCCATACACTAGACTAGCTCCCATATATATATATATATATATATAACCCCTTGAAGTAAAAGTAACTACATGACTCAATATTAAAGAAAGAAAAAGAAAGAGAACCTAAAAAACCTATTTACATATATATGATAAAAATATATAATAAGAAAAAAGGCCAACGGCGGCGTGCAGAAATAACCACGGCGTCGCGACCCCGAGAGGACTGAGATATAAGACATATACATATACTGATGCTTCTAGGCTGTAACTAGCCAGGAGTAGCTAGCTAGAGTGATCATGTGTATATGTATTTACAGAGCGTCCTATATGTGTGTATGAACCATGCTGGTATATATGGCGGTATGTGATGGTATAGACAGTGATGAAGTCTGTAAATGCGATCGAAGGGCGATCACATGCACCAGGGGGTCTGCAGAGAGTCCCACGGAGCCACATCTCCCAGATTGCCAGTCGCATATATGCCCGCATCAGACATCACGGGAAAATCCAGAGACATGGCAGCTTCGGCCCAGATGGAATCGTCGAACTCGGGGACAGGAAGGCCGTTGACGGTCCCCCAGAATTGACCGAAATCCTCCTCCTTCTCAATGGCCTTCACGCTCTCCCCGGCACTGAAGGGAACGGACATGGTGGAGCCGGAGCTGGAGCTAGAGTTAGGGCTGTACACCGGTGCAACTTGCTGAGAAGCCACTGAGATCATCGGAGCATCGTTGGGGACGGCGTTGAAAGACCAGGGAGGAATATGGCCGGCCGGGTGGTGGAGCAGCTGATGATCCGGCACAGGCCGGTGATTGGGCACCATTTGAGGAATCTGCAGGGAGGGAGCAGAGGAATGGGGCGGATCGGGCTGGTGAGAATTGAGGGAGAGGTCGGGGAGGTTAAGCTTGGCCTCGGATCCGTAGAGCTTGCGAGCAGCGGCGTCGTAGGCCAGAGCAGCTTCATGGGAGGTCTCGAAAGTGCCGAGCCAGAGACGAGCACCGCGATTGGGCTCGCGGATTTCGGCGACCCATTTGCCCCAAGTCCGCTGGCGAACGCCTTTGTAGGTGCAGCTGGCGTTCTCGGGGCCTCCCTTGCCACGCATACAGCCCTTTCTGGAGCTGGCCTGGGCAGGCCGTTTCACCTGCTTTCGTTCCTCGATTCCCATCCCTGATTTCAGCATTCTCGCGGAAGAGGAGTGGGGCTTGCGAGCAGCTGTAGAATTATAAGCGCTCGGCTTTAAAGGGAAGCACACGGGCGACGGCGAGTGCTTATATAGCGGGCAGAGGAAGAGAGATGATAATGTGAAAGCAGAGACTAGTGTACGCAAGTACCTGAAACGTGGCCTCAGCTGAGGTGGGCTTGGGTTGCTACTTGGCACGATGAAGCAGTCAGATCGTGTCCACTGACAGCCTCATTGTTGATTTCTCTATTACACACTTGGCCACCCCTTTTGTTTTCGTGTGAGCTCAGCTGGCCAAAAATCTTTTTTGCCAAATAATAATCGTGATGATGATGATGGTGTTAAAATAAAGGGGCGAGGGGGAGGAGGCGGTTGTTCGGATAATGGAAGTAATTTTTTTTTTTTGATTTATTTCGGCCAAAACGAAAAGTGGATAATGAGCATTTAAGCGAGCGGAGGAGCGGTGTGATTTGGAAGAAACGGTTGAAGATAAGTACGTGCGGGGGTTCCAAAAGCTCGCACATGACAATTAGGGACGCAGTGGGTGGGACGTGGTTGAATCGCAGGGCTTGGGCTTCTGTGCGCGCAAGAGCGGATTCCAGATCCAATGGACTCAGGCGCACACTACCACATGCGACATAACTGTGAGTTTACCGAAAATGATCGGCGCATGTACTTCCCCACCCCTCTTATTATGCACGTTCACTGTATTTGTTTCTCCCTCTCATTTCCATTATCATTACTATTATTATGTAGTGTCCTCAATATTTTCTCTGACCTCCTTGCATATACTGATAAAAGAACCTCCAGGAACATGCTCCAAAGGCAAAATCCCCCTTGTCCTCGATGCAGAACAGCTCTAATTCTTAGCCAGAAACTTCGTGCATCGGTGGACGGCAAGGAGAGATTGGATAGACACCAACATAGATAGCACGCTATGACACACACACACACACAAGGCGAACATACGCATGGACGACCCCTTTTTGTTATTTATATAGATAGATTGCATACCATATTTTTTGTGTCGCGTTTACACCGCTCCTAATAGTAGACAAAACATGTGAAACAGCTCCAACATTTCCCAAACAGGGATCAGAGGTAATCAACGAGTCATAGTTGCAACATATATTGTAGGCTCTAAGTGCACAAGTTCTTGTAGTTCCGCTTATAATGTCTCTCATTTTATTTATGGGTATATTTGTGCAGAGAAGATGTAAACTCCAACCTTGAACCATTTACATCCTCACCCGTCTTTTAACAGTTATTTAAGTTTCATCCAAATGCTCTAGGCTAGCCTAAATTGAGTGATAGAAGATGAAAGGACCACTCTCTTTAGTCCGTCCACAATCGGACATCATGTGGTTTCACTATCATCTTCTATGTCTCCAGATAATTGAAAAAAAATGATGTCAGTTGAAAAGCAATAGACATTAAAGCAGAAGACAGATTAATAACAGTAGCCTGTGAGATGGATGTAGATCCCAATAAATGGCATTGGTTGTCCTCACAATTGATCAAGAAGTTCAGAATTACATTAAAAGGGCGCACCCATGTACGCTTCCATCACGGCATCATGTTTTGCATATTTACAGCCACAACTCGGAAGTAACAAGCTGATCACTATATTAACTTGGATGTCACAGTAACTACAGAACACCGTTTATTATAAAGGTATCATCAATTCATTTTCATGGCTCCTAATAATTACTCTGCCATGTTGCTCCCAACCATCCGCGGATGAGGATCTGGGTCCACAAGCAATGCTTCCTCAGTCTTTGAGGTCTGTTCGCCAGAATCAATTTGCAATTTTTTCATCTTGCTCTGTGGTAGTCACTTCCAGATTTGCGACCAATGCGGTTTCGACAAAACATCACTTCCCAATTTCCAAGGGCGAATTCAAAGCCGATGATACTTCAGTGGAATCCATGCACTCCCTTAAAGCTTTCTTATCTCCTTTAACATGTCATCTATCATGATTCCCTTCCTGCAAGAAACAACATCAAACATATTTTGACCTAAGCTACCCTGCAAAGAATCCTCTAGCTTTTCAGCACAACCGCTACTCGTGTGTACGCGTTAAGGGCAAATATTACACAATGTGTTTGGCACAATCCCCGGAGAACTTCTATCATTTATAGATGAAGTAACCTCAATTTGTGCACGGATTAAAACGTGAGTAACAGAATACATTTTCTGAAATGACAGGGGTTCTGAGAAGATTGTGTTGTTTCTTTATCCCTAAGGAACTACGGAAGCTAAATGTTCATCCCATATTGCATAATTTTGAATGAAACCATCAAGAACTTACAGAACACTAACGCCCACAACGGACAGGGGTGGTGAATAATCCTCTAGTTTTCTTTTCCTTTACAACAAGTTCGTTGGATAATGATTGAACTGGAGCTTCAGAGGTTAGTTCTGGCCCCGGTGTACAAATGCTCCCAATTCTCAGTATTTCTTCAGCCAATGATGGAAGTCTGTCCTTTGCCTGAAACAT